>NC_085864.1:41707093-41749593 GCF_034702125.1 Engraulis encrasicolus | reverse complement strand
ATTGCCAAATTTGATCTTTACATGAAAGTTCACCAAGTAATAAACTAATATTTCCTAGTATGGTCCAAGTACAGTCCTTTTTGCAGCTAACAATGGCTATTTCTGGACATTCAAAATGGCAGGCCATGGAGAAGATCCCCCTTTTCATGTATGAAAAGTGAAATTTTTCCAGTCATAATGAATACTTAGAATTTGATGGTGGTTGGAAGTATTCATGAAAAAGGTAACATTAGTGAATGGGCAGCATGAATCCTGGAAATGAACAACTAAAAAATCTCACACAGTGTACCTTTAAGTTTGTAAAATAACTCAACTTGAGAAAGCCTCGAGTTGACTTAAGGCTCGAGTTGAGTTCACTTATAATCTTAAGGCAGCAGGGGAGCTTACTTCTTTGTGTTTAACTGGGTTGCAACGTTTTACAGTGTGCAAATGTTTATATAGGCATGATAGAAACTTAAGCAAGTGTATGAAGGTATAAATACAGCCACTGGGCAGCTGTGGTGTAATGGTTAAGGAGTTGGACTGTAGATCACAGAGTTGCAGGTTCAATCCCCACCCTTAGCAATCCCTTCCTCCCCCCAAGTGCCCCTGCGCAAGGCACCTTTCCCCACACAGCTCCAGGGACTGTAACCAATACCCTGTAATATCTATAGGTCGCATTGGATAAAAGTGTCAGCTAAGTGTAATGTAATGAATACAAACAGTAGGAGTGTAAGAAAAAAGTGAGGGGAGACTATAAAGAACTTCCATATGTACGTAGTGTGTGTGACTATAACCAAGTATGTGTCTGAGTTGCTATTCATTTGAGAGAGTTACGAAAACGTCCATTTTGAAGACCACAAGAATAAAGGACAGGAAATCAACCAGGTCTTCATCAACTAGGCCTGAATTATGTTATGAATCATGTTAAATGTTCTTTTAGTCCTTTTCCCAGGGTGAGAATCAGGATGCGCAGGGTTTTATAACTACTCAGTTCTGAAGAGCAAGCCGCATTTTGTGGAAGAGAAAAACAGGATAGAAAAACAGAATAACAACTCATAAATTCAGCGAAAACAATTGGGGAGGACGAAACGCACGATCTCAGGCACAGCGGGGTAGATAGAGACTGGTGGGGTTGGGAAACATGCTCACATGCTTGCCTGTGCATGTGTGTGTGTGTGTGTGTGCGCGCGCGTGTGTGTGTGTGTGTATGTGTGTGTGTGTGTGCGTGTGCGTGTGTGTGCGTGTGTGCGCGCGTGCGTGCCTGTGAGCGCTTGGATGCATGTGGCTGTGTATTTGATGGTTAATAATAATAATAATAATAATAATAATAATGTGAGCGCTTGGATGCATGTGGCTGTGTATTTGATGGTTAGTTGTGCTGGTCGTTGAGGGTGGCCAAAAAAGGTGTTAAAGTGTGTGTAGCTTGCAAGTTCAAAAATGTGATCTGAAGTTAAGTGTCAATAGGTAGGCCTAATTCAATGAATATATAATCTTAATTCAAGGTACCCTGATGGAGACCTCACACGCTCACATGCACCAAATGCTGACTGACATTCTCACCCTATTCCACATACACAAAAACCTTCACATTCCACATATCAAAATCGATTTAGTAACCAACTCTGATATGACCCCGATGCGTTTAGTGCCTTGAATGCTGGCAAGATATTCCATCTTACAACATAAACCAGGCATTTCATATCAACCTTAAGATTCCCTTACTTTAGACCAGGGTTTCCCAAACTTGGCCAGACACAAGGGGGTGTGGTGAATTGTGGTACTGTGAATTGTATGCTGGAAGGGTCATCTTTGTAACTCCTATACTTGTCATGCAATTTCTACTGCAATGTCGGCAGAAAAACATCAGGTCTGCTGCAAATGAGGATTCCTAATACAGAATGTGTGGTGATTTGTTGTCTCATAGCGCAGTGAAGCCAAACTTGCGTGGCCATCAGCACACCAAAACATTCGCTTAAGGGGTGTGCGAGCCCCATTGAAATGCACAAGGGGGTGTGCAAGGGGAACATTTGGGAACCGCTGCTTTAGATGCTTGACTCCAATAAACCATTTGAATCTGTGACAGTTCATTTGTTGTAGAGCAGCGATTCAAAGTAAGAAGTGAAACCCACAAAGCAGAAAGACCAGGCATCTGATATTGTCCATATTTCCTAGAAAGCAACATTGTGAAACCGTTAAGTGTATTGAGAGCATTATAATGTAACTGGGGAATTGCGGCTTGCAGCTTCAATCTCTAAGAAACTGTCATGGACAACAAACAAACGTGTGTGTGTGAATGTGTGTGTGTGTGTGTGTGTGTGTGTGTGTGTGTGTGTGTGTGTGTGTGTGTGTGTGTGTGTGTGTGTGTGTGTGTGTGTGTGTGTGTGTGTGTGTGCATGCGTGCGCTCAAGTGTGTGATATCTGGATATGTATTGTATTATCACCAAAGAAATCTTAGTGTGCTTACCAGTTGTTTTCGGTTTTCCTCCAGGTGCAGTCCAAGAATCCCAAGGAATGATCCAAAAGCCAACTGTGGAACGAAAGAACAGAGAGAGAGAGAGAGAGAAAGATCGAGAGAGAGAGAGAAAGATCGAGAGAGAGAGAGAGAGAGAGAGAGAGAGAGAGAGAGAGAGATGTTTTACAGTAGACTATTACCTTTGTATTTAAGCAGTGTACAAGTTAAACAGTCATTATTGTCATCAGTAACAGCCTCTGGGGTTATACTTTTCACATCCAAGCTGCCACAGCTGCCACTCAAGGCGAAGGATAACATTTCCTCGTCGATAGCCATATGACCGCCGTGATTTAGATGTGACCATCCATCATTTTGCTTCTCTTGGGTGTAAATCAGTTTAGTTTAGTTTAGTTTAGTTTAGTTTAGTTTATTGCTTATTTGACAGGGACCATGTAAAAGACAGAATCTAGTACCAGAGTTAGCTAAAAGCTAGTTTACATCTGTGGTCCCTGGGCAGGGAGCTAAAAACAAATACACATTAAAAACATAGACAATACATGCACTACTGTTGCCACTACAAGTCACAAATTGGAGCAGCAACAGAATCCTACTTAAACATTCAAAAACATGTACAATCACATTATCACAACAAGGCAATAGACAAATGATGATGATCATGCCATATGGCAGTTGCCTGGTTAACACCAGACCTAATCACAAGTGAGATTAGGTCTGGGGAGTTGCCTATTGTAAATTCCATAGGGGCCGGAATACTTGGCTATTATGACACACTGCCCTGCTCTCTGATTGGGCCATTGAGAGTAAATAGAATTGGGCAGAGAAACTGTTAAGGTCGGAATGCTTGGCCATTATGACACATGTACCATGATCTTGTACGTTATGAGTCATCCTCGCCATACTGTCTTTCAGATCGAAACGATTGTGTAGAACTAAAGGCAGTATGGGAGTTCCCAGGCTAATATGGCAGTGCTTACTGTAACAAAGCACAATGATCAGTGGTCACATTTTTTATTAGCCTTAAGCCATCTTTTTAGTGATAATTTAAACTGGTTAAAGCTAACACTGTCCCTGATAAAAACTGGAATTGCATTCCATTTTTCAATTGCACTAACAGAAAAGGCTGATTGACCAAAGGAAGTCTTCCTGTATCCCACATAACAATCGCCTCAGAACACTGACTAATGCCAAACCAACAGTGTCTGGCATATCAGATCCCTGTCTTGAGCTTCGCTTTGCTTGTGAAACTATTGACGACTACCCGTCAGTGGTAGAGCAGGGACAACAGAGCCAAGGAACTTTGTTTTCCCATCATCCACCCCTCCATCGCTCCATCACACTGCTTTACGAGTCTACTGAGTTAATACTCCTACCCTTGAAGAGGCCCTTCAGAGCAAATTATGGCCCACTGAATCACTCAGATTTTATTTAAAATTTCGATTAGATTAGATTGTCTGTAATCTTGAATACATACAGGGAAACGGAATGCATTTTAGCATCTAATTACAGCTTCGCACAAATGGCAAAGGTTCAATAACGTTAGGGCTCAGTTCTCAATGTTCGACATGCCCTGATGTGCAAACACACGTGTATTTGTTGGCGTCTGTTCTGAAAAGTCACACAAATAATACACACACACACAACTTGCTTGGTTGTGTGGGAAAACCCAGTAGGAGAGATGGCCCTAGCTTTGATGGAGGATGAGGACTGACAGCCAAGAATTTCAGCAATCACCTGAAAGCGCAGTTGGACAACAGATCAAATGGCAAGCTGCTTATGAGAAGCCAATCAAACCACTGCTTTTTGATCTGGTGTAATGGGAAATGTTTTTATATTGAATTCAGTTAATCATTAGATACGGGTAGTGTTCCAATTCTTGATTTCGAATTTTGCTTAAAGAAATTGTCAGATGAAACAACACTTTGAAGACAGAGTGTTTGTCCAATGCAAGTGCACTGCAGATGTCGGAAATGGATGTCACATATTAATTGATTGATCAGAAGCGCTCATAATCAAAGGAGCTTTATTGTTTAGTCAACTTGGTAAACTACACAAACCCAAGCAGCAGGAAAATATTGTTTGTCTGTAAAGTTGGTCTAGCACTACATCATTAGCAAGGCCACGCCCTCATAGTGACACAACACCTTCGACGTTGCTTCTAGTTAGGCCAGGAGCAATACACATATCGTTTCTGAGCTCCAGAGAAATCGGGAACTCCACCCACTTTGTCGAGCAGCAAACAACTTTGAGCAGCTCCAACAGCCCTTGCATCGCTTATACTCGCCTCGCCTACTCGCCTCGCAGGACTACACAGTCTCACCCCAAGTAGTCAATATCTGAGTACCTTTGATCAGACTGCAATTTTTGACGTCTTGGGTATTCCTTCCACGTCACATTTGGACTATGTCCTCAAAGGCGCCCCCTTGTGGCAGCATAACGTCATTGAGGTTAGGTTTAGGAATAGGTTTAGGGTTAGGCCACATAGTCAAAATGTGACGTGGAAGGAATACCCAAGACGTCAAAAATTGCAGTCTGGTCTAAGGTAGTCAGAAATTGACTACTTGGGGTGAGACTGCGTTGCGCAGGAACACATACGTAAACATTCTATTGACTTCACTCGCAGCAGCGACATGTGTGAACGAGGCTTTACACCTTTGACTTACATGACCTGAATGAATTTCAATCTTCATGCCACACAGTAAAAAAATCAACTGAAAGTTGAATTTAAGACTATTCTAAAAATATATGGTCCCATTGACTTTAAATCCAACTCTGAGTGTTAAACTAACACTGTGAAGCCACACAGGTTCTTCTAACTACTGTTAAAATCAACTCCCGATACAGCGTGTTAAATTGACTCTAGGTTGATTGGCCCCATATGTTCTTAGAACAGTGTTGAATTAAGCTTAACAGGGTTTTTTTTTTACTGAGCATGTGGTCTAGCTCTGGCAAATCCGTAAATCTATTTTAGGATCTAGAGCACAAAACCAAAAAACAAGATAATTTCCCCCCATTCCATTTTGTCATTCTTCTCTGTTCTCTGTTCGTTTCGCAGCATGGCTTCTAGTGTTGAACGCAACAAGAACTATGATTCAAATCAGAGAATTATGAATGTTCTTGGAGAAGACTCAAGTTTCTTGTGTGAGAAAGGTTGAGCTGTGACTCAGAGAATGTGCTTTCGAGTGATTTCTATGGGTGGCAATGTAACAAGCTTTCCAAATAGTCAATATTTAAAACAGTTATGATATTACGCAATACCGACAGTCAGTCACACACAAAACACAATAAACTGGATATTCTCCACTTCTGGCGCTGCTTGATTGGCCCAATGTAGGTGGCCGCCATGATACTCAGTCCACTGAGTTAACGAGTCACATTCAATTACAGAAACACTTCATACTTGCACAACTCCTCTAAACGCACTGGACACATTTGAACACACACCAGGTCCCATTAATAGTGAAATAAGCAACACTGACATTGAAATTACTGTGCTTAAAGTGATACTGTCCCATTTTTGGAAATGAGCTTATTTTAAACCTTCCCTTGAGTTAAATAGTAGGGATTTACCATTCTCCTGTACTTTCAACCGTTCTCTGAGTATGGCAGTGTAAATTTTAAATTCATGCTAGCACTAAACATTGAGTCCTATGAGACCAGCTGGCGGCTAACTGGTCTCATAGGAGTCCATGTTAACTGCTAGCTTGGAGGTAAAATTTGCACTGCCGTACTCAGAGAACGGTTGTAAGTACAGGAGAATGGTAAAGCCCTACTATTTAACTCAAGGAAAGGTGTAAAATAAGCGTATTTCCAAAAATGGGACAGTATCACTTTAACCACCACAGAGAATTTGAAGACCACTCATTCAGTCTACTTAAATCTACGTATGTCATGTATTCTTGTTATGTACACAAGGCCTATATCATATCCATTCTTACTTTTTCTGTATCGCATTTGTCAACATTATACTGTGTAGACCCAAGGATGAATAGCCACTGCTTAGGTGAAGCTAAGGAGTATGCACCGTAAATAAAATAAACAAACACGTGTAATCAGAGATACCAATCTGTCCCAAAGTGATGCATGTGATATGTAAGGGTTAGCGTTCGGCGAGAAGGTCGCTACCATGGAATAGCAGCACGACAGAGAGAATATTTAGACCCCGACGCCGAGCTGTCTCTCTGAAGTGCTGCTATTCCACAAAGCGACCGACTCGCCGAACATTAACCCGCTTATTACAAACCCCAACTCCGGTGAAGTTGGGACGTTTGGTAAACAGTGAATAAAATCAAAATGCTATCATTTTCAAAACATTCAATCTATTCATTAGATGGAGAATAGTGAAAAGACAACATATTAAGTGTTAAAACTGAGAAAAAATATTGTTTTCGGGGACATATGTACTCATTTCTAATTTGATAAATCCAACACGTCTCAAATAAGTTGGGACGGGGATCAGTGAAATTTAGTAAACATCCAAATAAGATAAAACAACAAAGAAGATCATTTCAAAATTAATTATACTGACGGACAATATAGGTGTCCAGGTATAAGATCATCACAGAGAGGCTGAGTCACTCAGAATTAAAGATGCAAAGGAAATAATTACCATAGTTATTACATACATTTTTGAATTCCCTTTGATTTACCACGATTGAGTGTATATAAGACATATTTTTGTTACTAAAATCTTTGTATAGGTTCATGACATCATGAAATATATATTGGCTGTAGTCTCACTAGCACTCCAGCACTCCAGGAATTAGAGCTATTGAAAATTGACCATATTAAGAATGCTTAATGCGTGCAAATGATACAGGGGTGTAACATACTCCTAAGCACCTGAGCTCACTTGAAACAGACTCAGAAGACATGGGAAACTGTCCTTTGCTTACAGAAGTCGGCAGAAGTTGTAGAAGTCCATTCTTTTTGACAGTAATAGAGCATTGCACATCCTGTGCTACAGTGAAAATGGACCATCCAACTTGTGTTAGTGCTAGCTTCAAACGTCAGCCTACATGATGGCACGCGGGTGCAGTAGTGCATTGGTTAAGATGTTCTCACTCATCTGTAGAGTTAAATACAGTGCTGAATGGTATAAATGGGTTTTAAACAGCATGAAAAGCCACTCATGCATTATATTTTGAAGGGAGATCTTCGATTACTGCCACATAGTAAGGTCAAATTGCATTCTCTACTATGTTTTAACAGTTTGGCTCCATCATAAGGACCAGCAGGTGATAAAATGGTGGGCTTTTGGTCAAGAACTGTCACACTGTAAGCACTACAGAAAGGAAAACATTGCAAAACATGACAAGGAATACACCCACCATTTAAGCTGGTGAAATCATGTCCAAGATAGGAATTAACACTGTTTTTTATATAAATTCATCAATCGGTTAATGTATTTAACTGTTAAGTGTTATCTTTTGTTTTGTTTTTAGTCTTCCTCGACATTTGCTGCCATTTATTGTCCCCGTCCCAACTCTTTTGAGACGTGTTGGATTTATCAAATTAGAAATGAGTACATATGTCCCCCAAAACAATATTTTTTCTCGGTTTTAACACTTAATATGTTGTCTTTTCACTATTCTCCATCTAATGAATAGATTGAATGTTTTGAAAATGATAGCATTTTGATTTTATTCACTGTTTACCAAACGTCCCAACTTCATCGGAGTTGGGGTTTGTATATGGATATACTTAAATGATTCACACATGGCGGGGACATTTCTTTAGGCCTATTTAATGTTAAGTTTATTATAGTTTTTCATGTCAAAAGATTGTTGCTGCGCAAAACAAAACAGTGCCGTTGTGGAACACCGCTAGGCAACAGCTAGGTAGCCAGGACAACAGGTGTTGTCTATCACAGCAGCTGATTAGAGTCTTGTTGAAAAGTCGCTTTAGCAGTGAAAAGTCTTGTTGCCATTGACAGCAGTCTGATATAGACCAACCCGTCCGTTATCGAAAAATAACAGACGTGCGAACGTTGGGGAGCCCCATTGAAATGAATGGAGCATTCAACCGATGACGTCACACCATATAATAACAGATTCTAATGACAGATGAGTAGAATGTTTCTATTCCCCATTTGAGTCTAGAAAACAAATCTAGAAAACAAATCGAGCCATTACTGTAATGGTGGAGCTATTGACAAATCTTATTAGACGGACAAACAAACTAAACAGAAAGACAGTCATGACAACATCACCTCCAGGGGGGGCAAGTAACAAAGAAAACAAATTAACCAGGTCCCAACTGACTCAGTCAGTCACAGAATCAGAATCATCATGCCACCCTCAGTCTGATGGATGTTCCAGTTCTGTGCGGAGGACATTCTGTGGTTAAACTGTGAGCTAATAGCCGAAGTGAACAATTGTTTGTGCTGGCATCAAGTAAAGGTTTCACTGCTGAGACAGGGATCTTTTTGAAATGTAAAGCTGGAGACAGAGAACAGATTTCAGGCCACCACCCTAAAAAAGGCGAGGCATTTTACACTGTAGCTCCTTCATGCACGCTGTACCCCCTGTGGCACACTGTAATAGACATTGAAAGTTAACTACTACAGTACTACACTACTATGACAGTTCAAGGAGCCCTTAGTAATACATAACGACTTGGTCATTGCCATTCTGGTAACAGCTAATTTATAATGCTGTGTCTTAAGGGGTTAAAACCATGTCAAGCCATACAAGGCATGCATAAAATAGGACACATTAATGCATGTAAGTCTACACAAAAGTATAATGACATGAGCTAAACAACCAAAAGACTAACTGTGATCGCAATACATGTGACAGCAGCTCAAAGTCTTCTGGTACGGATGAGGGATGGATGGAGGTCTTGTGTAACAAAGGGAAAGGGAAAAGCCCCGCAGGACTAAATCTGTCTCTCCATTGACACACCATTGATGCCAACACTGAATGTGAAACAACCGACAACCACACACATTGCCCAGTGCGCATTGCATTGCACTCCTGCACTAGTATGGCTGAACTCTCCCGTGCTTCTTTTCCATACAGCACAACAAATACTTAAAAATGCAATCAATTTGTAGAAGCCCTGGCATCTCTCTCGCTCTCATGCACATATGTAGTCTACAGTGTGTGTGTGTGTGTGTGTGTGTGTGTGTGTGTGTGTGTGTGTGTGTGTGTGTGTGTGTGTGTGTGTGTGTGTGTCTGTGTCTGTGTGTGTGTACGCCGAATTGGGAAACTCCAACTCCCATTGTCATTGTGACACAGCACTCCACAGCACACATGTGAACACTGCACACAATGAAATTGCATTTATGCCTGTGACCCGTGTAAGGGGAGCGCCCTCAATGGCACCCCAAGGGAGCAGTGCAGCGGGACGGTACCATGCTCAGGGTACCTCAGTCATGGAGGAGAATGGGGGAGAGCACTGGTTAATTACTTCCCCCACCAACCTGTGTGTCAGTGTGTGTCAGTGTGTGCGTGTGTGTGTGTGTGTGCATGCTTACAATGATTCCTGACATGTAGCCAGTGATGCTGATGCTCTCGGTCCGTGTGGTGCAGTAGGTACCGAGCACCACGGTAACCAGAGACAGACACAGCAACCCTAGCACCAGCCACACAGCCTTCCTCCTCCTCCTCTTCCTCGACAGCTCTGCACCAAAAAAAGACAAGAGGTAGCCATATTAATCCAGGATTTGAGCGGTGTGATGTCAACATCAGTCAGACAGATCCACTTAAACTTCTGTGCAAAATCAGGTGGGAGTTGTTCTGTTCTGTGATATTAAAAAAAAGAAAGGACACAAAATGCTCTAATGTGGAAAAACCTGGAATGGTTTGGAGCAAGTTTACAACATGCAGCCAGAGATACTGTAGTTTGTTTGGTAGATGGTTAACACTCAAAACTTGTCATCAGTTATGGGAACACATTTTAGTATGGCCTGCAGTTTTCTCTCATTCAGTTGAGTAAGATTCTCTCAATTATATCACAGCCCTAATGAGTAGAGTAAACCATCTTTTGTACAAGGCATAAGGGAGAAGTTTAGGCTTCGTTCTTTGACACATCTGATGACGAAATGAAAATCACTTGAAGGGCAAATTTTCGTTTTTTAATGTTTTCATTTCGTTTCGTCACTGGCACCGCGCTAACTTATTGCCACTGCCTGCACATGCAGCAGGCATGCGCAATTCAAGCATCATCTCGAAATTGGGATCAATTAGGCTAATTAATAGGCTATCCTAGGCTAAGTCTAATGGTTCATCGATTCCAACATTACAGATGACACAAACATTGTAAAGTAGAGATTTGTGAACTAACTTGCTCGAATCTCACTCACCAACTTAATGAGACCACCTTTTACCACCATGCAGTTCGAATAAGCATTTACCTCATGAACAATCGCATTCATTATAGCACATGGGACCGAAACAACTAAAACAAATAGGCCTACAGACCGACTCAATGGGAAAATCCCCGTGTTCTGGAACTTCTTAAATAGTAAACGGAAGACTTGCTGCTCTAAAAACTGCTCTGTGTACAGGCTATGTCATTCTATAATACGCACCTGTTAAACTCAGTATGGGGGCAACTCTTCCTTGTTCTTCTGGTTGCCCTGTCCCGGGTGGTGACATATTCCCGTTATTTAGTTAGTCCGAATCCGTAGTAGGCTGTCTGTGAGTATCCGTGGGTCGATGGCAAAGGATGGGAGAGAACTGACTACGCTCCTGAGCTGCCTCGCGCTTTTATATGCGCCATGCTGCTTCGCTCGCGCTTTTATGTCTGGTGGGTTTGGTTTACGACGTTCTGGCGCTAGATCTTAATGCGAAAGATTTGTTCATTGTGTAACTTCAAACGTGCTTAATTGCAATAGTGAACAGAACGACCTAGGTGGTGATGGGAAGAAGACATCTTTCACTGACTTTAGACTGAGGCTCATTTAGAGTGACTGACACCGTTTTGTGTTTTCCGACACAACTTGTGCACAGAATGCAACTGGGCTAGTGCCAAGACCACGGGTCTGATATCTGTCAGGTTCGTTAGGCTACAGTAGCTTTATTTTATTTTATTTTATGGACAATCTGCCAATTTAGAGTTTATTTCCGCGTTTAAGCTGCTGTCGACTATAGTCTACTGAAAATGCACGCCAGTCAGTGAGGAATCCAGCAGGTAGCTTCTTCTTCTTCTTCTTCTTCTTCTTTTTTTTTTAACTGTGGACGCCACATGTGTCGACCGAAACACACGTCTTGTCAAACGCGCACACCTTCCGAGAACAGAAGCACACCGGGAGACCAGACGAACATCACTCGCTTATCACCACCGCACTGAATGAAATATTGTCTTTAAATTTACAGGTTGTGCGCTGCAGCTGAACAGCTGTTCCCAGTTATTTGACATTCATTCATCATTTCACCTCTGGTTCCGCTCCAGTCACGCCATTTTACGTAGGCCTTTACGTAGGTAAACTTCTTTTTTTTTTAATTATTATTATTATTATTATTATTATTATTATTATTTTGCAGTAGTAGGGCCTCAGCTATGTAAAACGCCTAGGTTAGGCCTACATCCGAGTTCTTACACAAACCATTATAGTATAATTTGACACTTTGCCCAAATCAACAAAGAAGCCAGTCCTTTGTTGGAACCCTGTAGAGAAGAGTAGAAAAACAAAGTATAGGAAAGTGTGGGCCTAACAAATCGCCCTGAACATGAGAAGCAAACCAAGCTTGATGTGTGCTACTGATCATGTGAGACAACACTGTAGCTTATTTTGTAGTTTATTTTCTTTCAAATACAAATCCTGAAATGAAAATTTACCCTAATGTCTCTTTGGGATGTTTTCAGGTCAAAGAATAGGCCAACTCTCTGTTTAAATGATATTAAATAATATGGTCTCTTCCGTGGTCCTCACAGTCTGGTTTAGAGTACATGATGTGCTTGATACATTTCTTGTGGTCTAAAGCCAAAATGTCTGTCTAGTGTGTCCTTAAATGTAGGTATTGGACGTATACCACAAAGAGATGTCAGGCAATATTTGCAATGTTAAAACAAAAGTTAAAAGCACTGTTTTCATGTGTGTGTGTGCAAAGTGAGACAACGGACAGCAGACCTCTTAAATCTCCGTATGAACATCCAGAACTACATCATGCACAGGCATGCAAATGTAGGCCACCCATACTCAGTGGTGTAGTCTACGTAGAACGCGGGTATACAGAGTATACCCACTTCTACATTTCAGAGATTTCAGTATACCCACTTAAAATCGATTGATCCGTTTTTTTGAATAGCACGAATATATGCAGTATACCCACTTTAAAAAATGCTCAAATATACAGTATACCCACCATAAAAAAGTAGACTACACCACTGCCCATACTCTCATCCATGCGCATATCACTGGCATATCCAAGCACCAGGGAAACTGAGGGGGGTCAGTTGTCCCGAGCCCAGGATGAGACGGGGCCCAGAACTGCATGGGTCCTCATAACATTGTATGTAGCCTATTGGTTGGGGGAGGAGACCTTAACCCCTCGAAACCACATTCTAATGTGACTGATTACATGTTTAGAATGTCGTTATGTCGTTTAGAATTTGAGTTTTTAAAAATGACCAACTGTAACCAATGAATGAATAATGGATTAAAGGAGAAAAAAAACACATCTCAAATGCATGAAATTCTTAAAGACATCTTGTGACCCTGCCCATATATTTACAGTGCATTCAATTGATTCAAATTTAAAGGCTCATCGGAGTTTGTATGACTCTGCCTCATTCAAAGCAGGTATTTGCAAGGTACTTTCTGGTGCGCTCATAAACCTTTTCGGTATGTGCCAGAAACATGGTTTATTGCGGTAACCTAAACCGTTCTCAAGAGAGCTTGACCTCTGTTTTCCTCCTCTGACCTCTGCAATCCTCCCACCCCAAAAGATCTCATTATCTGGGTTACTAGCGTGGCCTTAGCCATCCATAAGTTACTAGCGTGGCCTTAGCCATCCATAAGCTTCCACTCGGTAATTATTTCCCTACACATTATGCCTGGCTCTGATCTCATTGCATGCAACTTCTTCGACCCTAGCCAATCTGTATGAACTGAGAAGGAGGGAACGTATGGTAAAATTGAAAGTTCACAAATCAAGTCAAGTGAGTTTTATGAGTTATTGGAGCCAAATAACGCATGGTGAGATGAAACAATGGCTTACTCAACAATTGACACAAACTGTTAAAAGCATGAGAGACAAGACAAATACAGTACAGCGCACACACAGTTGAGGCCATCCGGGAAGTTCAGAGAGAGAGAGTCCGCACCAAACCACCCATCCACCCACTACCGTCCGTCCACCCCACTCCACCAAGACATACCATACAACGCTTCCCATGGAGGGGAAGGAGAGGAGATCTGAGGTTACCGCAGGAGAACGACATGAGCATGGAGGGACACGGGGAAGAGGAGAAAGCTGAGAGCGGTGATGTGAGGTGAGAAGAAAAGGCGAGGAGATGAGGAAGAGATTAAAAAACAACAGAAGCAAAGGGAGGTAAATGGGAGGCGGAGGAGGAGAGGCACATGAAGAGAGCAAGCGAGAGATAGAATCACAGGGTAAGAGGTGACGGACAGAACAGATGGTGATGAATGGTTGAAGCCGGAGAGAGATAGAGAGACGGGGGGGGGGGGGGAGAAGATACCACAAGGTTACAAGAGATGATATGAGGAGAGGCAGAGGTGCATCTTGCCACCAGGCAAGGTAGGCAGCCGCTTGGGGCCCCCAAGCCCCTAGATAGTGAATTACAGCCCACATTTTACCACAGTAGTGGCGATTTTGGTTCAAATGCGATTTTTTTTTTACATTTTCGCTTGGGGCCCCACCTGACCCTAGAATCGCCTCTGAGGAGAGGTATAGGTATGCGGAGGAATAAAGCAGAGTGGGGAGGTGACCAATGAGGGGGGGAGGACAAAGAAAGAGACAGACAGACAGAGATAAACAGAATAAGAGAGGTTCGTCGCAAAAAGTGAACTTGATACTGGGAGGCAAGGTAATTAGTTATTACTATTAGATAAGCTTAAGAGTATGAGGATTTACTGTAAGTGACTTGTCAGAGAAGTATGGGAGGCCAAAATGGATGAAGAAAATAGTAACTATGAGGTGAGGCCAGGGAAGCAGACGGGGTCAATCTTCCTGGGCCCAAGGAGAGAGGGGGTCCAGAATAGGGTTCTCATTAGATTGTAAGTATTGGGTGGAGGGGCCAATTCAGATGACTTTGTCCTGGGCTCAGCCAAAGCTGTCAGCGAGCGGCCCTTGGTGAGGCAATACGATCAGGATGTACAGGGTGGATATAGGAGGGCTGGGAAGGTTGAGGCTGCTGAGATAAAATATCCTGTAAGTTCCTCGGTCTCTAATGTATTTTTTTCTTTATGTCTTCTTAGACCAGAAGATGTTGACAGGTATGGGAAGTAATGATGAAAAAGAATGGCTTTGAGACTAGGCTACGTAGTTTGAATCCTACAGTAGGTTCCTGCTATTCACTGCTGCAATATAGCACCACCCTGAGTTAAAAGATGGTAATTATAACCAAGACAGAAGACTGTCAGTCTTCATCAACTGGCATTCTGTGAAATATTTGTAGCACAGAGATTTTTCCTTGACCCATTCAGCAGTTCTGTTTTGCCATTGTATGTTATTTGAGATATTCCTGTCAAGATGACAAAAGTGAGCCAGCTTCCTGTGTGAGTTTCTTGCACAGTTAAATAAACAAGTAGGCCTAAATACAGACAAACACATGGTTACATATCAATTGATTCTGCAACCCAAACTGTCCTTGCAATGAACAGATACCTCACATCAAAAAAGTCTCCATAATGACTATTTGCTAGCTACCGTTGTTGCTGTTTTACTGTCTCTATGGCCACCTGGGTGTACTTGTTCAGGAGGCCAATAACTAGGACTGTTAGCGGGGAGGGTAAACCTCAGAACATACCTGGCTATTGCTGGACCATCACATAGGTGAGATAAAAGCTTAGTCTTGGAACCATCTATTCATTTTTTTCATTGGGGAGGTCGATCTAAACCATTTCAAATTCCATTTAAAGGTGCACTGTGTAAGATGGCGGCCAGAGTAGGTATTGTGCCTATGCTGCTAATTGAAACTGTGCTGGCTAGTGCCAAATTCTTCTTTTCAAGAATATTAACAAAATAATAAACCAATATTTACAAGTATGACCAAAGTGAAGTTATGCAGCTAAAAATGTCTATTTCTGAAAATGGTGGACCACGGAGAAGATCCCCCTTCTCATCTATGAGAAGTGCAATTTTCACAGCCATCATGAATACATAGAATTTGATGGTGGTGGGAAGTCTTTGTTAAAAAGGTAACATTTTTGAATGGGCATCCTGAATTCTGGAAATTAACTACTAAAAATATTACACAGTGCACCTTTAAAGCTTGATGGAAATTGTGTGTTGACATGATGTATCTTTAAAGAGATATAGCAACAGGCAAGCATAGGCTTATCTTATAATATATGTCTTCCCCACTCTCCCCATTCTGTGATTGGGATGGCCCAAACTCAGGCAAAGATTTCAGGCTGGGTGGTTTCCATGCTGTCCTTCCGATAGGAACGAACACACAAGCAGGGGCGGTTCCAGACATTTATTCTTGGGGTGGCAAAGGGGTGGTGAAGTGTATTTCAGGGGGGCATGCTCCTACACTAAGGCAAAATTATAAACGCTATATAGGCCTAATCGACACACACACTTATGTGATACAGTGAATCCCTTAAAGTGAAACCCTGCAGCCTAAAGTTCTATGTCTGAAATGATGTCAAGCATTAAGGCTATTGGTCACAATCAGGGCTAATAATTGTGGTGGCAAATCATATTTCGGGGGGGGGGGCAAATGCCACCCCCTGCCACCACTTAGAACCGCCCCAGCACACAAGTCAGCATGGGAATTCCCAGACTACTGTACCTCAGTCAGAACCCTCCTGTAAACTCTCTAGGAACGTGAAACATTGGCGCACCGCTGATCTACTGTAGGCCTACTTTCGAAAACACAGCCAGAGATTCTTTAAGTATAGAGATATGCCAACATAATAGGTTTCTATGGGCACCTAACATTACCAGGTTCCGGTCTGCCTAAAGGGGCGTGTCATAATGCTCCTACATTGAATAGAACAGTCCTTAGATCTGCCTAGGTCTGCCTAAAGGGGGGAATAATAGAACCAGGAAACAATGGGCCAATGGAACCTCTCTCTCTCTACTCTCTCTGACACAGCCTTCTGAATCCAGGTGGCATTTTCTCTTCTCTAATTAGGTTTTCATTGTGTTGGTTGCAGCACAATTATCTGCATTTCCCTCCTTGTAACTTTGTTTAACAATATTGGTAGCACAATGCCTGTATTGAACAAAGTGCTGCCCCACATTTTCTGGTTTTCTTTCCCCCCTTGTCTACAGTTTGGGATTAAGATTTCAGTCGGGATTGTTTCCAAACCCACAATGGAGATGCTTGTGGTTTCTTTACTGAGGCCGTTTGTTATTAACATTATGAAGCATGCTGTGTAGTAACACTGACTTTTTTAGTGGCCCAGCCTAAATATCTGGCCTATCCTTTCAGGAGACTCGAAACAATTTCTTCTGAAAATATTTACGATTCTGCATGACCTATAGGCCTACAGATTCTCTCTCTCTCTCACTCACTCACACACACACACACACACACACACACACACACACACACACACACACACACACACACACACACACACACACACACACACACACACACACACACACACACAGTCACACTCACACTCACACACACACACACACACACACACACTACTCTTCACTTCTAAAATTCGCAAATTTATGACCTGGTCTGCTCTCGGGACCTTGGTTCCTTGATTGTGTATCAAGGGAGGCTCGGCCGGATCGGATATTAAGTAACAGTTTACAGAGCCAAAGTAAATGTAGGCCTATATAGAATAGACTGCACAAACATCAACATGTCAAAACTAAGCTAGCCTACAGCTTCTGTTGTAGGCACACATTTGTTTTCCATTGTTTTGGCCAAATTCAGCCCTGCAAGACTTTCTTTTCATATATTGCCATGTTGTTTTTACACAAAGCCATTTTACATGGCTTCAATTGCCTGAGTCAAGACTTATCTGCTCTCAAAGCTGCACACAGTAGGCCTAGGCCTACCTAGTGAATGGATGTATGGCCTACTAAAAACAGCTGTTATACACTGTAAACCCAGACATCAAATGTACTTACCAAGACTAATTAAAATGCACTAAAAAATAGAAGTTTGATGGCATTTCTGAAGAATACTGAGTATTGACAACTTATTTGAGGAAATAGTTGTTCAGATGAATATGTTTTAGTTGAATGGATTAAATTCATAAGTTTTGGTTATGACCCCGCCTCTTTTTCTTCAGGCTGCACCAACTGGCCTCTACCCAGATGTGGGCAGTTGAATGTATTCCTGCAGTGTGTTTCATGTTAACAGATCGTTTCAAATTTCAACTGACAATATGGCCACGCTGCAGCATCCAATTTTAAATCAGAATATTGCCACCTAGTAAAATTAGGCTATCTTGTGAAGTGCCATTGCACAATTGAAAGTCAAATGCTGCATGACATAATTGACATTGCCTACCATCAACCAGGAACAATGGTAGTGCCCAATCAACCTGTCAATTAGTACCTGCCCTCACTTGAGTACATAGGACTGTTACAAGTTCATTGAATTACTACCTGCAGCTGCCACATGCCTGATTACTCTGGTCACATGGTTAACTTTCACCTCTATAAAAACTCAGACTGTCACAATGCTTGAGTTGCTTGCCTAAATGACTGGTTCGCTGGCTCTCTGTCCGGCTTGTTGGTTAGTGAGCTAACTGACCGACCAACTGACTGTTTGTTGGCCAGCTGGTTGGCTGGCTAACTGACTCTTTTGGTTGACTGTATGGCTGGTTTGTTAGCTGGCTAGCCATACAACTGACTTGTTTGTTGGTTAGTTGGCTGACTAACTGAGTGTTAGTTGGTTAGCCGGCTCTTTGGCTGGCTAGCTGACAACTGACTCTTTTGGTTGGCTGGTGGACTGGTTTGTTGGCTGGCTAGGTATTTAGTTGGTAGTGAGTATTGTGGTAGCAGGTATCCTTTTTGGTGTGTTGCTTACTTGACATTTCAGGATTGTCTAATAATGCTCAACTAGAGTATTCTATGCACACTGGTTAATGTACTATCATCCAGGAGATTACAATAATTAAATGGTAATAATATTGCACATACTGCAGAAACTTGAATTTCTCAGTGGTTATGGATAGTTTGGTCTATTAATACAAGAGAGCAGTGTGATGGACTGGTTCCATGCCACAGTTGTCTCAGTCATGGTGAGGAATGGGAGGTGCCACAATAACATGGTAGCTACCTCTTTTGTGGTGATGAATGGAGGGGCGGGATCATGGTAGTGTGGGTAGGGTGACAGTAACTAACTGTGGTGTGGCCACAGTAAACTACTGTGAGAAGATCACAGTAAACTGTGAGGATGGCCACAGTAAACTACTGTGAAATGAATGCAATTAGTAGCCAGTAATTCCCTGTGACATCACGGGAATATTTTTTACTGTGTACTTATCTAGCTAATTGGTTACAATTTTGTGAATGTAACTTCATATTTTATGTGAAATAACTATACGAAACATTTGATATTACAGAAGACTTTCAGTTTGATCAACTTAAAATTTAATACATTTAACTGCAAATTTTAAATAAAATAATTCATTACAGTTAATCTTACGAATGATGGTAAGTTTAATCGACTGGGAATTTAGTACATTAAACTGGGAATTTTGCATACAGTAACTTTAGTTATTATATGGTTGTGACGTCATCTGTCGAATGCTCCATTCATTTCAACGGGGCTCCCCAACGTTCGGACGTCTGTTATTTTTCGATAACGGACGGGTTGGTCTATAACAGACCGCTGTCAATGGCAACAAGACTTTTCACTGCTAAAGCGACTTTTCAACAAGACTCTAATAAGCTGCTGTGATAGACAGCACCCGTTGTCCTGGCTACCGCTGTCAATGGCAACAAGACGTTCACTGCTAAAGCCACTGGCTTGTATACAAGTCAGTGGCTAAAGCGAATGTTTCATAGGCCTATCACTCCGCAGGGGGTCCGGTCTTTTGTCACTCTAATCAGCTGCTGTGATAGACAACACCTGTTGTCCTGGCTACCTAGCTGCGGTGTTCCACAACGGCACTGTTTTGTTTTGCGCAGCAACAATCTTAACATTAAATAGGTCTAAAGAAATGTCCCCGCCATGTGTGAATCATTTAAGTATATCCATATAATAAGCGGGTTAACTTTCGGCGAGTCGGTCGCTTTGTGGAATAGCAGCACTTCAGAGAGAACAAGACCCCTCCGCTCCGCGTCGGGGTCTAAAGATTCTCTCTGTCGTGCTGCTATTCCACGGTAGCGACCTTCTCGCCGAACGTTAACCCTTACATAACAGTTACTACTGTGGAAGATGGTAGGTTTAATCAATTTGGACTTAAGTACATTTAACTTAAACTTTTACATATAATGAGTATATACAACAGTTGAGGTCACAAAAGATTGTAAGTTTAATCATTCATAATTACTTAGTTTTTCTAGGGCAACCACTTTTCTGGGTTTTTGTAAGTAAACTCAACTTATAAGGTTTTACAGTGTAAAGACAGTAAAGTAGGAATGAAATAGGACCTAGTCTACACGTGTGAAGTTATCTGCGATGAAGGCATGCACGTATATGGTAACTTCTCCTGTGAAGCCTCCTATGGGCATTAAGTTAACATTTATCCAACGTAAAGATATAAATGCAACTTGTAGCCTACCTTGATTCACTGCTGTAGCTACATCACTACCAAAAGGACCTCCCCCACAACCTCGGCCGTTGCTGCTAGGTAGGGTAGGGTGGGGCAAAACGCCCCCCTTCAAGTTCAAGTTCAAGTTCAAGTACTTTTATTTGTCACATACATGGTAATTGTAGTGAAATGATGATGGGGTCATCAGCTCTGCATCTTAAAAATAAAAAATTAAAGAAGTAAAGTAAAAAAGGAAATAAAAGGTGAGAAATAAGTTAAAGAAAAAAAAACAAAGAAAATTATTATTTAAAAAAGTCTCTGTTCAGCAGTCGCACTGCCTGGGGGTAAAAACTTTTCCTCATTCTTTCAGTTCTGGCCTGAATGGTTCTGAGTCGTCTGCAGGACTTAAGTAGGGTGAACATGTAAGAGTTGGGGTGTGAGACATCCTGCATAATCTTCCTAGCCCTGGCTCCCACTCTCTTAGTGTAAAGGCCCAAGAGTCCTGGAAGGTTGGCTTTGATAGTGCGCTCTGCAGAGCGCACCACTCTCTGTAGGTCCTTCTGTTGTTGTTGTGTGCAGCTTCCAAACCAGGCTGTAAAACAGCCTGTTAACACACTTTCCACCGCTGATGAATAGAAGGTGGTCAGGATGGGAGTGGAGACCTTAAACTTCCTCAGTAGGCGGAGAAAGTACAGCCGCTGCCTGGATTTTGCTGTCAGGTGTTGAGTGTGTTGTGACCAGGAGAGGTCCTCAGTCAGGTGTACTCCCAGGTACTTGTAGTTTGAGACCCTCTCCACAGGCTCCCCGCTGATGGTAAGTGGCGTGTATGCCCTGCTCTGCACCTTCCTGAAGTCCACTACCATTTCTTTCGTCTTGCTGACGTTCAGGGCCAGGTTGTTGGACTGACACCACAGTGCTAGGTCATCCACCTCATTCAGGTAGGCTGTCTCGTTGTTGTTTGAGATGAGACCCAGCACCACGGTGTCGTCAGCGAACTTAAAGATGGAATTTGAGCTGCTGGTGGTTGTACAGTCATGCGTGTAGATGTTATAGAGCAGTGGGCTCAAAACACAACCCTGGGGCGAGCCAATGTTGAGGGTCAGCTGACTTGAAGTGACACCTCCACCTATTCTGACCACTTGAGGGCGATCAGTGAGAAAGCTGAGCACCCAATTGCACAACTGTGTGTTGAGTCCCAGCCCCCTCATCTTGTCAGCCAGGCGCAGGGGGATAATGGTGTTGAATGCTGAACTGTAATCTATGAACAGCATTCTAACATAATTCCCCCTCCCCTCATCCAGGTGGGACAGTGTGGTATGTAGAAGGCTTGAGATGGCATCGTCCCTGCTTCTGTTTGCTCTATAGGCAAATTCCTTAAGGAAAGTGTAACTTTTTTCTAAGCAGAAGTAAGCCATATGATTTAGTTTTTGTCACAGTTTTTGGTGGCAGTGACATGATTAATAATCCACCACGGAAATTGTTACAAATTAATAATTTGTTCATATTTTAACAAAAACAAAAAATTGGGTGTGAGGGGGGCGTTTTACCCCACCAGTGGGGCAAAACGCCCCCTGGGATGGGGTAAAATGCCCCCCTTTGTTACTAGCCTGTTTGCTTCATATATCATCACCAAAGTGACCAGAGTATGAATTTTAACCTCTGAAAAGAAAATATAGGTAATATTTTCAACAGTGCAGTATATCGTATTCATATTTAGGCCTATTTAAGGATGATGTGAATTAACAAATATAGGCCTAATATGCATAAATCTGAACAGTCAAATGTAAAATACAAGCTAAATTTAGCATCAATAAACATATATTGTGAATAAATATAGGCCTATATCACAATAACTAGGCTAAATGTATATATGAAAATAAATACATGCATTAATAAATATAATAGGCCTATTACCTACAATAGGCTAGTTATTAGCCTGAGCTAACTGTGCTAACTCTGCTAGCATATTTAAATAGCTGAGGTATCTTAGCCTAAATATTTTAGGTTTTGTTCAAATATTCAGACTTTAACATCTGTTTACACCATGAAATATAAAAAATGTTTTTTTTGGGACAAAATAATGTTAATGATAATGTTATTATAGCCTAATATTGTGATAGTCCCCTGGGGGCGTTTTGCCCCTCTGCATAGGGGGCGTTTTACCCCACAAGCTGTTTTTTCAAAAAATGGTCAAGTTATTAAAATGTAATTGTTTTCATTATAAACAGCCTATATGCTCTGAAACTACAGACTTCACTCTTCTTCTATCATATAATACTGCAATATAATGCTTAAGTACATTTTTATAAACACGTGTTTAGGCTACTCACATCTGAAAATTATATCAATACCATGTAAATCGTTTCCCTTCAAAAAATACTTTGTTTCAGTGGTTTTCTCTGGATAATTTGTATATCCCCGTTGTCAACGTAATGCATAGAAACAGTGAAAATGTAGGCTATATTTAAGCCCTCTAGTGGTTATTTAGGGAAAACAGGTGGGGGGGCATATTGCCCCGTGGGGGCGTTTTACCCCACCCTACCCTAAGTTAAAAAAGACAATTAAGACAGACGTGTTTTAAGAAAGCATGCCTTGACACAGTCGAAATGTGATTTAATTTAACATCTTACTGCGTGACAACAATCACAACATGCCTTGAAGAATATTCTTAATTACCCAGATAGCAAAACCCTCCGGCATCTTTCTGGATCTTTCTGGCATTTCTCTGGGGAATGTACGATTTCAGTTGATTCCGGCAAATTAATGGCAACGTGGGAATAATGCCAGAGATATTCTGGCTTTTCACTGGAATGCCACCCAAATAACAAAATCGGTGGTGCAGGAGGGCGTAGCTACAGATACTTTATGGTTCTTTCCCGGCAAGTAGGTATATTACCAGAAAACATTTTGTTCGGGTGGGGGGGCTTTTTTTTTAAACCTAGGGCCCAGGCAAAGATGACAGCGGCCCTGCCCTACGGAGACGGTTGACACGCATGCTCGGTGAGACCGACTTCATCCTGGGAATCTTTTCGGCGGGACAGTACAGTAACGAACCTGGACTCGATCTACTACTGAACTTGGATATTGTGCTGTGTAAATTTGCATTGAGGTAAGTAAAACGATTGTTATACTTTTGCCTAATAACTAGGCTACACTGTAGGCCTACTCACTTACATTGTTCTTTGTTGTGTTTACCTGTGCTACAAGCTGAGGCAACATTTCTTGAGGTAATTTTCCTTTGGAGAACATCTAGCCTACGGTATTTCAGATGTTTGTTCATGACTAAGTGCCATTAGGTCTCTTGACAGGCGTTTCGGTACGTATTAATTAATGTTATGTCATGTCATGGCTTTTAACTGGTTTGGAAGACAAGCTAGCGACCCTTGCTAGCATAGATGGCAGCTAATCCTTTTTGGACATTCGGCAAACGTCAGTGTTTAGAGCTAGCTATTAGATGAGATGACTGATATGTCAAGACTACCGTATTTTATTCTCAATGTATCGTTGGTGTGCTATCATGGCCTTTGGTCATAACATATCGTACGGGCTTGAGACAGCCCGTTTGACTAGATTTCAGATGCCTGCTGAGGTTAATAGCCACCCACTTCGTTGAGAACATGATGACTAATGTCAGGTCACGGATTATTGCTTTAATAGCTACCCTGAGCTCTAGTTCTAGTGCTATTCTCGAGTCCACATCGCTTTACCGATGCAATATAGCCACCAGTTTCTTAGGTCGTTATCAGACGAAAGAGGGCAGTTTGTGACATACGTGAATGATATATCTTTGAGGACACAAAGTAGCTGCCCCATTGAGAGTAAATAGAATCTATTTACTGTCAATGAGCTGCCCTTATTATTACACATGCACGAGGTAATGTGATTAACAGAAATATCAGATTTGCAATAAAATAGTCCATGTACTCTTGTCACAGGAGAGTCCATCAGCTCACTAACACGGGTGAGGGACAGGGACCAAAGAGGAGGCTCTACAACATGAGGAAAGACGGCGATCCTCAAGCAGTAAGTTGATTTACATAAGAAAATGATGCAATATAAAGGTGTCTATTGTATGTATAAAAAGGACTTAACATTATGGTCAGAATTAGCTTCAGCTAGTGATAAGGTCTTAAAGGGTTTAATTAAAGGCTTTTTAAATTCACCATCAGTGTGCCTTGGAATCTTTGGCAGGCCTTATCAACAGTCACTGGAGCTAAGTCTGACCATAATTTTGAGCAACTTTAATTCCTTGAGCCAAAGTGCACCTGCTTATGAGAAAAAATTGAAACAGCACTCCTCTATAATCAGCATTCCTAGTGAACAGTTCAATTTAGCATATGTAGAAAAGACCAACTTACTCACTTTGAGTCATTATTAAGTGTGTGTTTTAATAGTAAAATTCTTGCCATTTTGGCTGGTGGAGAAAAGAGTTAATTAACAGCCCTGTGTATAACTGTAGGAGCAGACTGGACAGTGAAAGTGAATCCTGCCTGCACTTAACAGACCCCTATACCTAGAATGACCCAAACACTTTATTGCTCTTGTCACAGGTCAGTCCATGAGCCCACGTCTTCAGGCCAGGGGCCCGAGAGGAATTTCCAGTGACATGGATCAACAGAGGTCCTCAAACAGTAAGTTGATCTTCTACATCAAATAAAGGAAATCATGTGAATTGTCTTTAAATAGAACACAAGCATTTGATTACCAATCTCGTATAAGGTCAGTACATAAAAAATCAAATGTGTGTGTGCGCGTGCCCGCCCGCCCATCTTTCTGAGTGTGCATGTGCTACAAACAAACTTATGCCAATTTTTGTTTAGTTTTTCTTGATTATTTAGGTATATCAGTGAAATAATATAATTTGCATAATACTGAACTTTTTAACCCTGTGTATATGTAGAACAGGACTTAAACATTTTACTATCTCACTCTCGTTACAGGTCAGTCCATGTGCCACGTTCCAGCCAGGGACCAAAAGGGGGGGCTTTCGTCATGGGACCAGACAGACATCCTCAAGCAGTAAGTTGATTTACAAGGATGCATTCTGAAGTTGACTTGAAGTAGTTATATTGTTGTACGCTGGCTACTATTCAATGTGTCAAAGTGAAATTTATTAATTGTTGTCCCATGAAAAAATGAACTGTATTTACAAATCTCAATGTATCGTTCCAGGGATAAGAGTTCAAGAATGTTGTTGCAGGTGAAATGATCATTGAAATTTGCTGATTCAGTGCCATTTTTGTATCTTTACTTTTTGGAGAAATAGAGAGATGCATCCAGGCCACCCACTAGGAGGTGGAAAATCGTACGAAGAGGTGGCTGTACCTGGCAGCAGACTGAGATGGGGTGAGGAAGAGAAGCACAGACCAAGAACGGAATGTCAGACATTTGCCCTTTTTTATGCCCAGCACACACAGACACACACACACACACACACCAGCATATAAACATGCACATAGACACAGGCGCACGTGCACACACATACACACACTCTCCAACAAGATGAGTCTCTGGTGATGTTGGCAAATAATCTGAATCGATACACACGGCAATGATTCCACCATCGTGCCCCACCTACGCGAGTCCTGTCCTTCAGCATTGACTTTCTCCCCAGGTGTGGTGTGCCTTCATCCGAACCACAATGGCATCCCAAGCAGCAATGCTAACCCAGTATTAAAACTGCAAGAAACTGATCCGGGAGTGCGGCTTTTTTACTATACATCCCAAGCAGCAACAAATACCTGCACGCATGCATGCTACGGTACACACACAAACACACTGGACTGTGAACTAGGTCAGACACACACACATGCTCAAAGTAGCCAAGATCGAAAAGGCTGCATCGGTGGCTTGACTGCATCCATTTTTTGGAGGAACACCTTTGTCAATTTTGAGGAACTTTGTTGTGGGAAGATATTTTAAAATGTTGATAGTCAGACTCTTGTATACCCATTCGCTTCACTTTGATGTATTTTGTAATTGAGATGATTTATGCCACAGTGCTGAATTAACACATCATGACAAAGATGTCGCCTTAAAAAGTATGTTTGGTACCTGTGGGTCAAATGTCTTAGGAGCTCCCTGACTGCAGAACGTCTCAGGAAAGGACTCAACTTTTTATATTGTATGCAGGGTGCGATTTGTCAGAAAACCAGAAAGGGGGATGTGTTTCAGATGTCAACAATATCAATGGAGTTACATTAAACTATGATTAAAATCATGTGGAAAAAGTGACAATATCAAAACCAGAAGAGGGGACAATCCCCCTACAAACCGCACCCTGATTGTATGTATTTTACATGTTTGTCTATATGATTAACACATGTTCACAGAAGAAAATACAATGTACGACTGCAAGGTCTTGTGCGTTTTTCTCACCGATATCTTAAAGGTTTATGCGTTATAAAATGTTTATTATTTTGTTTATTTTCTGAACGTTTTTTTTTAATAACTCAAAGGGATATGTTAAGAAACGTGTTTATCATTTGGTTTGTTGTTTGGAAAATTCCATTTAAAACATATGAAGGGATATTTTAAGAAAGGCTGTGAGTTAAAAAAAAAAAATGCATTTTGATAATTTTGTTTTCTTTTCTGAAAATTCTTGTTTAAAATGTCATACAATTTCAATTTCCAAAATCTATTGAATGGATGAATGTTGTAGCCTACTAAAGATAATAAATGGCCAATTTGCATGATTTTTTTGTGGGTTTTATTATTTATTATTATTATTATTATTATTATTATTGGGAGGGTTAAATACATTCCGGCATATTTATGGGTTTTAATCGGTAGGGTTCTGGCAATCTTGTGGTAGGCTCATGGGCCATTTCTGGGTCTTCTGGCAAACATCTGGTAAGGTGCCGGCACTCTGTCGAACGTTCTTGGCATTCTACTGGCTGCTTTCTGGCATGATTCCGGCAAAATCTTGTGGGCCGTTTTAGGCCCGGGAGTAACCCCTGCATATTGCGGCATATTACCAGGATGAACCAAGGTTTCTGGGCCATAAAAAGCCCAGAACATTTTTGCTATCTGGGAATTACGCGCCTTCATGTGTCTCACCTTACCAGTTATGTCGAAGGCGAATCTACCTCACACTAAAAAAGTTGAACCGTCGCGTGGGAACAAAAAGGCAGCGGTGAAATCGTCTGTCATCAAGGTCCGCGCGCTCCTTCGCATATATGAAAATCACTGTATGAAGGGCTGTTGCGTCAGCAGCACAGTTGAAAGAGAGACGAATTGGCACGATGCGCCGAAGTTCAAAAACATCTGACCAAGGTATGGTGACAATGTAGCCTCATAGTAGCATAAATGAAACCATTGATTGGATACATTATGTCAGTGAGTTATCGTGCAACGTCATCCTGTGAAGACCGTAAAATGGAATCTGCTGTTGACTAACTAGGGACGGATCATGACTCCATGGGCCCCTGGACAAGACAACAAGAAAGGTGTTCCAGTGCTCCAGATGTTAGAGACTCTATATTGTTGGGCATTCAGGTGTTTTTCCCCTGAAAAATATGTGAAAATAGAGTTGTTAAAAGTGTGATTTTACACAACATGAGAATGGAAATTTAGAGGATTGGGCTTCAGGGCCCTCTGGACTCTTGGGCCCCTGGGCCTGGGCCCAGTAGGCCCTTGCAGTAATCCATCCTTGGTTGACTAACTAGCCTGCATTATAATCCCAGCACAATGTTTGTAGGCCTCACATGGCAAAAGTCAGGTAGGCCCGCCTAACAAACGCCATAGTCGATTATAAATCCATGTCGGCCTGCTGTTAGGGACGCAGTTGGTTTATTTTGTTGCAATCTCCACGGGTCTATCCCCTTGTTTCCTCTTTTTGATGATTATAGGATTATGGGATCTGAGTGATAGCCTACCTCTCCAGTTTCTGTGCAGTGTAGGCCTACATTTGTCCCTGCATTTTCACAGTTTCAGGACCTTGGCCAGAGACATTTACTGAACATACCGTTGTGTTAGTTAGTAGAACATGGTTATCCGACATGCAGATTAGGTTCCAATTCAGATGCAGGGCTTGTTTGCTTGGGTATTTTCGCAAGGTACATTACCTGTACAAATTCATTAAGCTCAATAGAACACAATTACTACTAGAGTTGAACAGGCCCATGCATGCAGATAATCATTTTCCCACTGAAATACGGGCATGGAGGTCTATCCATGCTGTTGTATAGGCAAGGCCAAGACCATTTTATTGCATCAAAGCAAAAAAATAAAATAAAAAATCACACAGACCAGAACACATGGCCCCTCCCTGCAGCATCACAGTGGGCGATAGGCTACACCGCCAAACTTCTTTTCTTTGTTCAATGTGGTTTAAAAACAAACAAAAAGCCAAAACAAAACCAAAGCCTCCTCAACAAATGTTGAAAAGACTGAAAGGGTCTCTCAGGCTTCCTGCAGTTTTGGATTGATGTGATTGCTCAATACTGCTGGAGACTTGGGTCAGTACCTGCCTATGGGACACTTCATGTAGACCTTGCTGACTGCGGTGAGGCCAAGCCTTTGAGGAGCACTGGGGAAAGTGTAATTTTTCACAAGATCATGCAAAAGTCTGGTTTGAATACTGTATTTTTTTCTCCTTTTAAAACAAGACCTCCAATAGCCTCTTGTTTGACAACTGGTGGTGACGACTGAGTTAAATAACCTGTAGGCTAATTGCAATGCATAGGCATAGGCTAATTGCAATGCTACCTATTGTTGTGTTAGCTTACAGAAAAATGTGACAGTAGGCCTATTCCTGAAATTCCAAGATGTATAATTAATCAATATCTATTTTCTCTGACTTGTGCTTCATAATGTGCAGTCATCATGGGTAAGCGGTTAGGGCTTGATAGGGTTAGAGAAGGGCAACTGGAGGCCCAGGGGCCACATGGGGAGCGTGTCTATGTTTCCACATCCCATTGGTCCCACATCACTAAGATTTTTAACATGCTTTTTAGGCCTATTGGTTCTCTTAGTTTACTTGGAAATGTGGGGACATGTAGTTGTAGAGCACAGGGCTTATATTTGAATAATTTCTTAAAACTGTGAGAATGGAGCAGCAGGATTAAGCTGGGACCATTTGGGCTGTGGGACCAATGGGCCGTGGGACCTATGGGCTGTGGGAACATAGAGCTGACGCCGCCACACATGCAGCCTACCGCCTCAAACCCGTAGATATGCACATGCGGCCTGTAGATAAAACAGCAGGCCTAATAAAAAAAAATAATGACCATATATATTTTTTCAAAACGACTACTGAATCAATCTGTTGTAATTTCACTTTTGGCCAATAGAGTATTGAATATAGAGCATTCTATTCCTTCCAAACAATATGGGCAGTCAGTGAGCAACCAACTGCGAGTTGCTGTCAGGTCATGTGGTCATGTGGCCCTCTGATGGTGGTGATGAAAAAACGTGGCCCTCCTCATCATAAAAGTTGCCCATCCCTGGGTTAGGGCATCAGACTTGTAGCCCAAAGGTTGCCAGTTAGGGCCTCCGCACAATGGCTCAGACAAAGTGCAGAGCACTTCCATTGTTTTCAATAGAACCCCGCACACTGGCACCGATGTCCGCGGACATCGGCTAGCGATTAGAGACGAGTTCTATTTTGTCGGAGGAGCCGCCCATTGACTATCCATGCTATGTTTGTGTGAAATTGGGTTTGGGGGTCGGAATTGTGTCGGAAGCGAAAGTGCTGCGCAGTGCTGTTGGAACCGATGTGTGGAGGCCCGTTGGCCCCCTGACCCGCCAGGTTGGTGGGGACAGTAATTAACCAGTGCTCTCCACCATCCTCCTCCATGACTGAGGTACCCTGAGCATGGTACCGTCCCGCCGCACTGCTCCCTTGGGGTGCCATTGAGGGCTGCCCCCTTGCACAGGTGAGGCATAAATCCAATTTCATTGTGTGCAGTGTACTGTGTTCACTTGTGTGCTGTGTCACAATGACAATGGGAGTTGGCGTTTCCCAGTTGGGTTTTCACTTCACTTTCACATAATGAACTCAGTGAAATCTTTATTTCATGGTAGTTCTGAAATGGTAGTAAATTGCTTTTAGGTGGTCTACTCCGCTCATTTTATTAGTCTGCTAGATCAGTTAAATAAGCTGCAGGTGTCTGTTTGGCCCCTGTGTTAATGGGTTGAATCACTTTTTCTGCACTCTACACACATAGTCTATTATACTACCTGCAACTCGTATAAATTTCAAGACCGTTTGGATCCTACATTATTCCCTTATAATTAATAAATAGTATCTTTATATTCTGTTTTCCATGAAAGCATTTATGGTTTAGGCTATCTATATACATACTCAACCGTGTTTGTGCAACGTGTTTCATGGAATAGGGGGGGGCGGGGGGGCACGTCAGAAAGTTCTCTACACTCCCCTGTCCACCTGCCATGTAATTTACTGTGAGCAAGATTTTTTCATAGGTGTATCCAAATTCCCTCAGTAATTACACAGTAAATTCCTCTTTTAAAGACCAGATTTAGCAATAGTGTAGGGAGGTTCTCCCACAGTCTTTTGAAGGCATTTTGTAGTGGCAGCAGGGGGAATTCACTGTTACCGACATGTCAGTATCACCATATTTTTTACCATAGGTGCTGTGGCCAGAGAGCCTTTATATTATCTTATAATATCTTATATATTGGAAGAGATGTAGCATACTAAGGCCTTATGTTCCTGGAAGAGAACTACGCTCCTCCAACAAAAAACGCCTGACCCTACCACAGGCTCGCTAAGTGTTCCCAGTCAAGACTATTCTCTGTCATTGTTCCTCTGTGGTGGCACAATCTCCTGGAGGCAGGAAGACTAGACACCTCTCTCTCAATCTTCAAGAAGCAAGTAAAGACTATTCTCTTTCGTGACTATCTACTGCACCTTTTTCATTCGAAGGGCCACTTCAAATTGCCCCAAGGGCCGCAAAAGTCCTCCAAGGGCCGTACTAAGAACACAAACCAGGTTTTTCCCCCTGCACTTTAGGCCTATATTGAATGCAGCCCCCTTTACAACAGACCCCGCCTTCTCTAGGTCCCCTGAATGTAGCTTGATTGTATTGCAAATGGAATTTCTACGATTTCTCAACAAAATACGTCATGTTTCACGTGAAGCTGCGTAACATTCAAATTATGTAGGGGGCCGGATAAAACGACTTCAAGGGCCGCAAATGGCCCTCGAGACATAAAATGGCATCAAATTACATTAAGATACCTGTATTTGTAGCGTACAATTTCACAGGATGGAGTAACTTAATAAAAAAATGCCTTAATATTCAAAGACCTTTTCTCAGCCACATGGAAATTCACCTGCTCAGCTCTGCCCGGGGGTAAGCATGCCAAAGATCAAGAACAGATATAAGATAGTTTAAAAATATAAGAGAGAGATAAGACAGTTAAAGTGATGGTCAAATACTTTCTGACTTGACTCGTGGATTTAGAAAAAAAAGTCTGTATCACTGGGCTTCGTAAACAGGCACTGGGCTCAAACGAGTTGGGTCGTAGGGAACTGGAATTATTTTATTGCAAGAGCGTACGAAAATATGTTTAGTCTGTTCCCCTTTTCCGTAACTTCTCATTTCCACACCAGAATTAGAACTTCAACCTCCAGATAGAAGTCCTAGTTGTCTAGAACTAAATTATCTTGACAGAGATGACCTGGGTGAATGAGAATCTTCACAGGCACAACCCATGATTCCCTGATCCCCCCGATTCCAGAACCCCTGACTGATTCTAGACAGAAAACGCATACAAATGACATCACTTTCTGGAAAACAATGCTTAGTGATCTGTTGTGAAATTAAAAAAAAAATGTTTTAGTGCATATTTAAGTGAGAATTGTCCAAACAAGCTGCAGACTGATACCATGCTGCCTGATAATACCAATCAAAGTGACAGAGGTATGAGAAAGGAAACAATTTGCCATAAATTCTATCTTACAACACTGTATAATGAAAACAACGCAATCTTGTCCATTTTTTGGAGTTGATATATGAAGTGTTTAAACACAAAGCAGAAGTTAACCCCCCTCTTTCCTTCTCCTAAATCCCAAACTCATCCAGTGTTTCCCCTTGTTTTTTCTTGCCCTCTTTCCTGAAACTCATTCCTTCTGCAACGGTTTCTTTGAAGCAAAACGTCTGTTAGTCAGAAAATAGGGGGAATATGCATGATTGAATCGAATATTATTGATGACACCACTAAGTCCTCAAATTCTATACTGTATAACAGTGGTTCCCAACCTATGGGTCGCCAAAGATCCACAGTAGGTCTCGAAGCCCTCTTGATTTTAAGGGGTTTCATTTCAATATCATATACAGCGCACGTTGAATAAATGACAAAGCATTTAAACTAATATATGCAGAGAAGCAACAAAATGTAAGTGATACATTAAACAGTTCTTCTATATTTGACCAAAGACAAATTGAGAAATAAAATACTAATAAAATACTAATAAAATAACTAAAGAGTTTTCGCAGGAAACAGAGTATCATGTGACTCCCTCTCGTGTGGGCGCTCGCACGATTGGGTCAGCAAAGCTTACAATGGTAAAAATATGGGTCCCTGAAGAAAAAGGTTTGGAACCACTGCTGTATAATATGTCCTGTACTGCTTAATGTAGGCCCTACTGTACAGTATGTAGCAGGAGATAACCTCTCATGGTCATGGTGTCATGGCCAGCACTTTGAATCTGAGGAAGACCTCATGGGCAAAATTTCGTTTTGCCATGAAGTAAATATTTAGTGTGCACACTTCAGTCCACAAGAGCTCGAATCAGCTTTTGTTCTGCACCTTCACCGAGAATATACACATTTTTAGGATTTTTAAAAATCATAACAGCCAGTTAAAATAAGTGTATCTCTCTCTGCTCTCTCTATCTTGCTGTGTAGATCACCCTGTTTTTCCCAGAATGTAGCGCTGCGGAGTGGGCCTCCGTGCGTGTGTGTCCTCTGCTGTCGGCAGTGCGAGATGAGCGCTACACACATGTGAAGGAACTGTACCTCTGGGACCTGACCATCAGGCATCGGGACATGGCAGAGCTGGTGAGACGCTGTTGAAACCACTCGTCGTCTCAGAACTCATACTTTTAACATGTTTCTTACTAATTTTCATTTTTTCCTCATTGATTATCACATGAAGGATGGCACTCACAAAATCGTTCACACATGGTAGCCCTTTGGTGTACATAGAATGTGCTAGTGAGCCGACTCATTCTTTGCTGAAAAACTCAAATACATATAAATACAAACAACATTTCTACCACACTGACGGCATTATCAACATTCTTAATTAACAGATGATTTGTCGTTACCAAAATTGTGTTGAATAGAGGCTCTGCATGAAAGGGTTAATCACACCACAACCATTCAAACCTAAAGACCCACTTCCCCTTGTCTCTGGCTTGACATTCTTTGATAACATTATAGGGTTGGCCCTGAATAAACTTTAAAAAATTCAGTTGTCTCTTCATGTCTCATACCGGTTGTGATGTCCTGCAGCAGTAGCAAAAGAAGATGGGTGACCTAATAGGCCCAACAACATACTGAAAACGGTTGTAAAATGTGAGCACTGTAAGAAACCGATCAATTCTTTAAAGAGGCGCACAAACAACTTTTAAGCCTGTGGGTTTAAGTCTGCACTCTGCAGCAGGCAGCACCACACCACATATTTCCTCGCAAAACATTACGATGCTACTACTACCGCGGCCCTCCTCAGCTTTTTGGGGTGATATGTTAGGTGAAAGGGCTGCTGGGGGATTATCTGCCGTGCAGGAGGAGGAAACGGGGCTGAGCTCTTCCTGCTGAGTGCTGATGACAGCCTGGGCTAAACAACTAAAGGGGCTCCAGATTAGATCTTTTCGCCGGTTTGTTGAAAAAATCCTTGGACGAGTGCCTTGGTTTGGCTACCGCGCTTGTGTCCGGTTACATCAGTGCTACTCAGGCGCATCAGAGTTTGGCTGTCGTTACTGCTATTAAAGTCCTGGGAAGGACAGAATAAATACGACTTTGTTTCTTCGTAGCCTTGCCACCCAGGTTACGGAGTGTGGAGGACGGCTGCCAAGCCCACTGGACCACCTCCTGACACTCTGAAACACTCGGCACAGCAGACTCTGCAACTAATGCCAAATGCCAACTAATGCCAAATACTAAAATTAGCCAAAAGCCAACATTGCCAAATACCAGCAATAGCCAAATACATTTTGGTACCAATATAGTTTTTTTTACTCACTTCATCTATTTATTCTTTATCAAGGCCAGCTGCTGGGCCTTTACTAATGTTTTTAACATGCCTACAAGGCTTACTGTCGTAGTTCTCTATTGGAACCTGAAACAAAGAAGATAATTAAAAAAGAAAAGTAGTTTACTGATAATTGTCCGATGTATAAGTTGACCATGAGTTGACCCCAACGCGAAACACGAAATATATATATAAAAAAAACATTGAGTACCATTCACCAGATGTCTGTGATTTGAAGTGTGTGTGTGTGTGTGTGTGTGTGTGTGTGTGTGTGTGTGTGTGTGTGTGTGTGTGTGTGTGTGTGTGTGTGTGTGTGTGTGTGTGTGTGTGTGTGTGTGTGTGTGTGTGTATGTGTGTGTGTTTGTGTGTGTGTGTGTGTGTGTGTGTGTCCAAATGTTGTGAGGTGTTATGAGATTTTTAAAAGCAGCCAGAAAAAGAAGAAAAAAAGTAAGTATGTGTTTACTATCACACATTCACCCACATCTGCTGAAAGGCAATAAGCGCTTCAGCTATATAAACAGGATTCGGATACGTGTGATCGCTCATGACAGCGAGTTGCATACAACAACAGTAAGTGAAAGCAGGATCTGCAGGGCTGTTCAATTTGGATGCAGATAACCATATTCAATGTATTGCAGCGTTTGAACACTTTTTTTGTCTGATGGAAAAAGAGCAATCTCAGATGTTCGCCTGTTAGTGTCGCTTATTATGTTCATGTGTGTACATGCAGTAATCAAATAAGAGACCTGGGATAACCCCAGCACTTTAAAGTTAAGGTAGCCACCTTGCCAACAAACAAACACCTACCTTAGCATATGTAATCAAATCTAATGGTTCCAGCAATGGAAATTGATAGCTTGGAAACTAGAAATAACACGACCAAAATAATAAAACGGCTGAAAGAACAGAAGAATATAAAACTCAATTATGTAGCCTCTTACTGCAGATGGGGTCGCCGGCTGGCCTATTCACTATTTGCTGTAAATACTCAACTACATCATAACGGCATTGCTATGACAGTACCAAGACCCGTACCGTATCTTAAGTAACAGATTTAGGCCATTACAATTTAGGTCATTACAATTTTGGTGACAGTAAGGTTATAACATAGGCTCTGCGGGTTAACTCAGGGGGTGGTGGAAACCAGACTTATTTTACATTAGGCCTAAATTACATTTTCACTTAGATGACGCTTTCATTTAATTCAAAGCGATTTACAATTATTATTTTTCAGGGTATTGGTTCCAGTCCCTGGAGCAATGTGGGGTTGGTGCCTTGCTCAAGGGCACTTCACTCATGGATGGAGATGTAGGGAGAGGTCAGGGGGGATTCGAACCTGCAACCCCTTAGATTGAAAGACCAACTCTCTAACCACTAGGCCACGGCTGCCCTTGTTTCAAGAAATTGACGCTTAGTTAAGCCTCAGGGTTTTCACTTGGCCCTTGGTGTGTGGCCCTGTTGAATAACAACTGTGTTGAATAACGCTGGGTCATTAAACACATTGACACTGGCACCTGTAGGTACTGTCCTACTCTGTGTAAGCCTTGTTGCCTGAGTAAAGGGAGTGTACTTTTTTTTTTTTAAAGCAATTGTCTACAATTACATTCTTTTGCAGTTTTTTTCGTTCTTTCAAGGGTTAATCACAATGTTCTGAAGTGGTATGAGGAATTTACTGCTGCTGGCTGCAAGGCCCTTTAGCCCTTTAGCCTCTTCTCATTGCTATAGCACACTGTGTATCCCATTGGAGCCATGAAGAAATACTAGGGCTAAATGGTGGGCTTGCAGGTTGGGTTTCACACTTGAAAGAGCTCTTCAGCAGGAGTGGCCCGCGAGGCCTCCACCGCTGGCTGCGAAGTCCTCAGACGTGCAGGGTCGCGGTCAGCTGGTTAGAATAACACAGCGCGAGAAAGGCAGCGCTTTATCAAAGGGGTGCTCCCTCTGTCACTGGAGCTCGGCAGTTTAATGCAAAGAGCGTGACACCTGGAGGCGAGCATCTATATCATCGTCCTGCGTAGAGAGAGAGAGAGAGAGAGAGAGAGAGAGAGAGAGAGAGAGAGAGAGAGAGAGAGAGAGGATGAGTGAGGGAAAGAGATAGCTAGGAAGATAGAGAATGGCTATTTCTCATATCAATAGTAAAAACATAGAAACAACAGTATGGTTTCCATGGTTTTCTGTCTCTCTCCTGGCGGGATTTTAGGAGGAGAGAGACAGAGAGAGAGAGACAGAGAGAGAGAGAGAGAGAGAGAGAGAGAGAGAGAGAGAGAGAGAGAGAGAGAGAGAGAGAGAGAGAAGAAACGGTAGGCTGTGTAGGATTTTCTGTAGAGGAGGTAAATTTCAGGTCAAGAAGGATTTTTTTCTGCCAAGAATTTGTTCTTTCGAGGTAAAGGACCAGCTAAAACAACAAACATTGAAACTGCCTTTTTCTACACTCTTAAGGTCTTGACTGTTAAGTTGTTTTTTTAAATAAAAAAAAGAAGCAAAACAGCTTAATGAAGGCCAGATGTAGGGTATGTGAAGTTTGTGTACAATCTAGTGTTTAAGTTTCGCCATTACTACTGTACACCACTGGGAGGGTAGTTAGTAGAGGATGTGCCATTTTCTCTTTTTCTGAATTGGCCAATGAATGAATGAATAAAAAGAAGAAAAAATAACTTAAAGAAGAAAAAATCCAAAGGAGCTACTTTGAGCTACAATAATGTTTTCTGAATAGCACATTGCCACCATTTCAGAGCTGGGCTGTGGCTCTGTCTCATGTTTGATTCTCTATATCTGTGTTGATGACATATGGTGAGTCTTTAGCGTCTAGTGGTGGTTGACCTCCCGTGTGTTCCTATGAACCTTAGAGGAACCTCTTTTTGCATCACTGCCTCTGAAGGGAAGGTACTTCGAAGAAAGGATACTTCGTCCTGCCAGAATCAACAGCTGTCAGATTAGGATGGGCGTAAGAGATGTTGGCAGATTAAAAACAGCTGCTTATTCAGCTGGAAGAGGGCTCAGGCCTATGATACTGATTATACGTTACCGGCACTTACTTATGATACTTACTGTACTTATACGCTTACTGATACTAACAGATACTTACGATTATATATACTTTATGCCAGCAAATGCTAGCATGCTCTTTCTTTTTTGGTTGACCTCCTGTGTATTCATGTGAGTCTCTGGGGAACCCTTATTGCATCACTGCCTTTGAAGGATAGATACTACATCTGCCAAACACAAGAGCTGTCTGCTCAAGTCTTCTGCGATGATGTCAATGATGTGTGTGAGAGATGTTGGCCAGTCATAAACAGTTCAGAGGAAGCTTATGATATTGATTATACTACTTTTCAGCACTTACTTAGCCTATAGTACTTATGTACTTACACTTATTGATACTGATCCTTACATTGTTTTATAGTACATGTCAGCAAAGCAATGCTCCTCCACATTCTTTGCACATTTAATATCCTACATAGTTAAAGGGACAGTTTGGTCAATTTCAACATGCAGTTGTATTGCTCACACTACCCTTGACTTGTCAGTACCTGGTGATGCCACATTTTTCGGCTCAGCTCTTTCCGAGATATGAGCAATTCTAATGGGGGCAGCGTTTGTTTACATTTTTAAAAAATGAAACATAGTTTTATAACCTTTTGGATGTTTTTGGGAATAAATAAAATTGAAATGTAAACAAAGAGCTGCCCCCATTACAATGACCAGGATCTCGGAAACGGCTGAAGAAGAAAAAAAAAAAATCTCAGGCACTGACAAGTCCAGGGTAGTGTGAGCATTACAACTGCATGTTGAAATTGACCAAACTGTCCCTTTAATAGATATTCAGTTCTGACGTAAAGACGTGAGCCTGGGTGGTCAGTTACTTTTGGTAACAAACTACTTAATGACCTTGCTAGTTTAAGTCAGTCAAACATCATGTTATGGCTTCTCAAGATGAAGCCAACACACATGAATCCATTCAAGTAAGAGTATCTATAAAACTAACACAAGTAATAAAACTTACAAGATTGTGTCAACTAAGTGTTTGAAGTTTGATTGTTCAACTAACCTTACAAGGTTATGCCAACTAAAGTGATTTAAGTAAGATGATCTATTAAACTAACCTCACAAGGTTGCATCAACTAAGTCTCTGAAGTTATCCATTTTATCAATTTCTTATTTTCAGTTCATATTATTATCACAGTGTCATGGATCCCGAGTGAATGAGATAGAAACGCAATTGTCTATCACTATGGGGCAGAAGACATGGCCGGCGCACAAGGAAGTGAACACCTTATCGTTTGGACGTGCCTTGTATTTAAGGTATTTTAGCGATGCTAAATTACATTTGCTATCTCTCGGCTGATCTAAAGATCCAGCCGGCACCTCATTCCTCTTTCTAACCTCTTCCAGCTTCAATCATTTTTCGTGGCATCCTCCATAAACTAATTCTCCTCCCTTGCCATTTTGCTCTTCAACAGTAGTTGCATAAGCTGCAGTTGTAATTCTCTGAGGTGGTGTGAGACGTCACATAATGTCAGGGACGTGGAGATTTCCCTGAGGGAGAAACCTCAGACTGAACTCCCTGCTGATGCTACGGGTGGCTGGGGTCTGGCAGCAGACTCAAGGGAGAGGTGGAAGGCAGTGGAGAAGGAAAGAGATGGGGCTGGAGGAGAAGGAAAGAGATGGGGCTGGAGGAGTTTAGTTTAGTTTAGTTTATTGGTTTATTTCATCAGGGACCATGTGCAAAGTACATTAGTTACATAGTAAAAAGATGACCTGCACCAGATTATAGCTAATAGCTAATTTCCATCTGCAGTCCCTGGGCAGGTAAAAAAACAAACAAACATACAATCCAGTAAAATGGGAGCAGCCACTCAGGCATAGAAGGAAGGAAAAGGAAGGAGTTGGGTCTGGACTGGAGGAGAAGGGAGCGAGAGGTAGACATTTCTCCTCTGTATGCCCTGATAGTCTCATGTGTTACCGGGGCGGTGGTCCCAGTAGGGAGTGTTATAGTAATTCGGCCCATCCATCTGTGTGTCTGTATGCGAATGTCGGCTCACATGCTGTAGCTTAAGATCTGCTGGTTTCGTTTATTTCACATGGTTGTGGTTGTCATACATTACATATCAGGCCTCGTACCGGGACTGCCTGCCTGATCCATGTTAAATATAGTTTTTTCGTTATCAAGGCTGTATACAAAGCTTGTGTGGTCCTGAGCCAAGCATTTGTTGTTCTGACAGAACACCATTAAGGCGAACGCCAGATACGAACCATTCTGATGAATGATTATGAATGGAGCTCTGCATCAACCGCACTAGATGACCTGCTACAGTATAGTATGCAAAGCTATTTCAGTCCAATCTGTTGAAGTGTGATTGTTTGCAGAGGTTAAGTAATGCATCTTGCTATGAATCGGCTTGCATGCATGGCCAAGTTCTGCTGGGGTCATTTCCGAACATTGCGCCATCTTACCTTAATTTCCGTCTGTATTACTAAAAGTACTCTACTACTACTCTACTCTATCTCACTCTCCCATTCTCGTCCTGCCATGGACGTCACTGTCCTGTCTACAATAAAGGAAAAAAATGCCCATAAAATGGAACATATATTAAAAATTAAAGTGATAATTTATTTACTTCCCCAGTGTTTGTTGCTGGAGAGTAAGGGAAGGACAGTATATCCACTGACGACACTGGAGTTGCTGGACTGCAGGCTGGACCACTGGGCTTTGGCAAGGCTGGGCACAGCTGTGGCACTCAGCTCCATCACCACACTCTCTCTGGACTACGCACAGTGAGTTTGGCTGTATTGGGTGGATGTTAATATGTGCTTTTGGACTGGTGAATATGTGTGCTTGTGTGTTTCTCTTCCACTCTCTCTCTGTCTACCCCCCTCTCTCTGGTGTGTGTGTGTGTGTGTGTGTGTGTGTGTGTGTGTGTGTGTGTGTGTGTGTGTGTGTGTGTGTGTGTGTGTGTGTGTGTGTGTGTGTGTGTGTGTGTGTGTGTGTGTGTGTGTGTGTGTGTGTGTGTGTGTGTGTGTGTGTGTGTGTGTGACTGTACTGTGAATCAGACGTCAGGGATGCCTGGATATGAAAGGGAGCTAAATGTGCTGTGTTTGGGTTGCATGTCTAAACAAACACAAAGTGGTGAGTGCAGTCCTGTCCACGGACACATTTTGTCCTAATGTGATCTGGGAGACCAACGTGACGTCAAATGTTTATTGATTTAAACCTTTTTTGTTTTAATTATTAGGGGCAGATAAACAGGCTACCTAGGACAGGGATTTGATGTAGGCAAACACACAAACACAGACCATCTTCACACAACAGGGAGTTCCATTCTTCTGCTCTTTCGTCTTCTTGGAAACAGGCTGCCTCGTTGCCCTTGGTAATCGGGTGGGAGACTTTAACAAGCGCTATCTGTCCATAAATTTAAAAAAAAGCTCCATCTGTTTTGGCGATGGGCAGTGTGGTAAGAACCAGAAACGCAAAACAAAAAAACATTCTAGAACATTTTAGTTCCAGCAACAATGAGGCTGCCATGTCAGCCAGCAGCCCAGTCTTGTCCTCCATGATGATGGATGCACCAAGTAATCCGATTTGTCTTCTCCACAAGACAGATCATAAACTGGTTATTAATGAGGTCAGCACAGATCATCCTGGATGTTGTCTCAAATGCTAGAGAGAAGGTTCCTGAGGTGTTGTTTTTCCTCTTTCTTTCTTTCTTTCTTTGTTTCTTTCGTTCTTTCTTTCGTTCTTCGTTCCTTCTTTCTTTCTTGCTTGCTTTCGTTCTTTCTTCCTTTCATTCTTTCTTTGTTTCTTGCTTTCTTTCTCTCTTTCTTGCTTTCTTTCTTGGTTTTTCACTTTTGAGTTTGCCTTGCCTTTGACAGCTGTCCCACACCATTTTGTCCAGGGGTTGCAAGTGAACCGAGAAAGCCCTTTATACACTGTGCAGTGGGCCAAAGGGGTTGGATGGACACAGAGCGTGTGATTTGTAGCCAGGTCCTGAGACGTTTTTAAGCCGTTTTATAGCATTCGACAGCGCTATCATCAATCTGTCAATTGTTTACTAACAGCCTGACATGATCTGGGAAGGGGTTTTGGTTGGCAGGGGTTTTTCCAAGAAAGATAGCTAACCCTCGCACACCACAACTTGAAGCAGACCAGTTTCCAATGCTGGGCTGCATTTCTCGAGACTATAGTCAAAGACGTCCAACATGAAATTGTCATTCAGTGCAACAGATACTTTTGCCTACTGTAATTGTAAAAGAACATGATTTTAAATTATTTTTCAAGTGAATGCATGAAAGCCACTTGAAAAGAATTTAAAAAAAATAAAATCGTGTTTTTTGCAGTTACAGTAAGCAAAAGTATCTGTTGCACTGAAGGAGGTCGTTGACCCACTTGCTAACTATGTTACCTACTTTCTTGTTTGCAATGCAATTTCCCATTGGCAACTACCCAAGTTGCTAACAGGTTAGCAATTATGCTTTCGAGAAACAAACCCCTGTAAGGCTATAGTGCAGTGATTCTCAAACTGTGGGTCGCGAACGAGTTCTTCATGGGCCCTGAAATCATTTTCTAAAATTGAAGATAATATTTGTTGCCGTGTTGCTGTTGACTTTTTCATTTGAGCTGCTTTGCCAGAGGAAGGCCTAGAACAGTGGTTCTCAACTGGAACTGGGACCCACCATTTTCCACTCTGTCGCGACCCAATTTTTTTAGCGACACTCGAATGACTGGTTGCATGCTACTATCTCTTGTAAATTGTTGAAGGAAAAGTTGGATTTTTTTTTTTAATTTAGCGAATCAATGAATTACGATTTTTTTTACACCACGGCTCCGCGACCCACCTATGACCCCTCCGCGACCCACTATTGGGTCGCGACCCACCAGTTGAGAAACACTGGCCTAGAACATTTGTGAAAATTTCAAGCGGGCCCCAAGTTGGAAAGGGTTGGGAAACCCTGGGCAAGGGTATATGCACTGTCAGTGTAAAATAATGAGACTATGCATTCTAAACATGCTCT
>NC_085864.1:41699593-41702093 GCF_034702125.1 Engraulis encrasicolus | reverse complement strand
ATAGCAAAACAGATAGAAGATAGGAAAAATATTGCAACAGACCATGGTAGGGATGCACGATGTATCGGCCAGATGTATCGGTATCGGCCGATATCGGCCGATATTCAACACATCGGACATCGGTCTGATGGGTAAAACTGGGCCGATGTTAACGCCGATGTTTTTTTTAATATATGTTACGGTTCTAAAAGAATGGACTTGACGATGACTTTCACTGTTTGTCTTCTATTTTGTCTCTATTTTTTTATCTAATTATCACAGGGAGTTAAAAAGTGTTTTTGGAAATAAGACGACATTCAAAAATTCTGTTTGTTTGCATCATTGTCATCTCTTTTTTTAAAAAAAAGAAAGAAAAACATCGGTATCGGTTAATATCGGTCATCGGCCAAAACCGCAATATCATAATCGGATATCGGTATCGGCCGAAATTTTTGACATCGTGCATCCCTAGACCATGGTAACAATAGTTTAAAAAAAGTTATTCACAAGAGGACGATCTGGCCTCCACAAAGCCACGGTATTTTCAAGCATCCGTCTCAGGTTGCCTCAGCCTGCGGGTGGCTGGAAGAGATGTGAAGAATGTGGGGCTTTTGGCTAGACTGGCAGATAATGTCAACAAACAAAAGAAGTGGACCATGTGAACATGGGTGGGTGGCATCACACCTTTCTAAATATATATATATATTTAGGGATTTTGCCTTTATTATGACAGAAATAGTGAAGAGAGGGATAGGAAGCGAGTGAGAGAGAGAGAGGAGGGGTTGGGTTGGGATATGATCCAGGCTGGACTCGAACCTGGGTCCTCATGAGCATGCAAGCCAGTTTATGGATAGGTGGCTTAGCAGACTGCGCCACAGCACCCCCAAGAACTCCTCTTATAGGGCTTTCAGGCCGACCAGAACGGAGTCGGAGCTGGAGCCCGCACCAGTTACGTTCGGCACTAAAGTGCTTATCTGCGAACCCCCCGTGTTCATACCGGGCTCTGAATTTATTCCGCATGTCACCCGGATGAACCTGCTGACAGCCACACTGCGTCACGGTTTGCGGTTTGCATTGCGAACAAACGAACGCAAATATCTGCGGCGTGAACACGGCAGCCGGTTCACGATTTGGTGTGGGAACGGGCTCCACCACGGTTCTCAGTTGGCCTGAACGCGCTATTACAGGAGTGTTTGGTATGCCTGAAGAGACAGTACTGTATATGCCTGCATGAAAATCTGCACTGTCATGTTTTTCCCCTCCCGCTAGATTCCTTTTTTTTATCCTGGGTTACCAGCAGTGGACACACACAAACAAGAATATGTCGTCTATTGAGGTACATAAAATCTTATTTTCTTTGGGCAGGTTTATGTCGATGTGTTCATTCAGGGCAGTCAGTCAGAAATTTCAAGTGGGTTGCCCAGCCTTACCGTGTCCCTAACGGTAGGACCAGAGAGAGTAGAGAGAAAGAGGTTCCATTGGCCCATTGTTTCCGGGTTCTATTATTGCAAGGTGGGGGGGGGAGGCAGACCTAGGCAAATCTAAGGACTGTTCTATTCCATGCTAGGAGTATTATGACACGCCCCTTTAGGCAGACCGGAACCTGGTCATGTTAGGTGCCCATAGCAACCTATTACATTGGCATATCTCTATATACTTAAAGAATCTCTGGTAAGGCACTCGCCTGTTACACCGGCGACCCGGGTTCAAGTCCAACCCAGGTCCTTTGTGGACCCCTACCCATCACCAGAGGCGCATCTTGCCACCAGGCAAGGCAGGCAACCGCTTGGGGCCCCCAAGACCCTAGATAGTGAATAACAACCCATATTGTACTAGAGTAGTGGTGATTTTGGTTCAAATGTTCATTCTTTTGCATTTTCGCTTGGGGCCCCATCTGACCCTAGAATCGCCTCTGCCCATCACTCTCCCCATTTGCCTCCTGTCTGCCTCTCCTACTGTCCTATCTTAAAAAAAAAAATCTTAATTTAAAAAAAAAAAAGAAAAAGCAATTTCAAGTGGGTCTCTCTACCAGCAGACACTGGAGTTGGTGGGAGGGGCCATCGGTCCCTTGGTAGCCAGTTACCAGACGCTGTCCTGCCACCGGGACGTTGTAATCAGTGGTGTAGTCTACTTTTTTATGGTGGGTATACTGTATATTTGAGCATTTTTTGAAGTGGGTATACTGTATATATTTGTGCTATTCAAAGTAATGGATCAATCAATTTTAAGTGGGTATACTGAAATCCCTCAAATTTAGAAGTGGGTATACTCCGTATACCCGCGTTCTACATAGACTAAACCACTGGTTGTAATCGTCACTGAAAAAACTACATTAGTACTACTACTATACACCACTATGACAGTGCACAGGGCCTTTAGTAATACATTATGACTTGATCGTTTCTGGTAACAGCTGATTTATAACAGGGGTAGTGTAACCCATTGATGCCTAAAGCTCTTGCAAAGAAGTGTGCTGAATGCCTAACCCTTTTTAAGAAAAGTTGCCCTCAGTCTATAAAAA
>NC_085864.1:41607093-41694593 GCF_034702125.1 Engraulis encrasicolus | reverse complement strand
CCTCCTTGCATGCTATATCCTGTCCCAGTGTCCCCTTGCATGCCGCCAAATGAATAAATCATTGCGTGGAAAAGTTCTTTGGTACTGTATAGCCGGCGGCTGTGGCCGCCCATGCACCCGGTAAACTCTTTTTTGTTTTGTTTTTCATTCACATTCTTTCTGGCAACAAAATGGGAACATTTTAAAGACGCCGTTTTTTGAAGATATACGCATGTCTGTCTTTGTGAAAACAGTACACACAGCGTGCTTAAAGAAATGTATGTATATTGTAAAATGACAGTGAAGAGTGATCTGGCTCCTGGGTCGTCTCCTGGCAAAGACTTGCGAGACAGAGGGAGTGAGAGAGAGAGAGGGAGAAATAGAGAGAGAGAGAGAGCGAAAGAGAGACAGATACAGAGAGAGAGCAAGTGAGTGAAACAGAGATGCTGAATGGCATGTGCCAACCACAATGCTGATGTATAGATCGGGCACAGAGAGAGAGAGAGAGAGAGAGAGAGAGAGAGAGAGAGAGAGAGAGAGAGAGAGAGAGAGAGAGAGAGAGAGAGAGAGAGAGAGAGAGAGAGAGAGAGAGAGGGAGATTGAGATGTTCAGTGGTATGCGCCAGCCACAATGCTGAATAAGGTACAAAGGCATGTTGCGTGAATGGTTGTATGTATCCCTCCCTCTCCCCCATGTCTCCCCCATCACATTACAGTTTGCTTTTAACCTAAGCAACTTACAGTTATTTACAGGGTATTGGTTCCAGTCCCTGGACCAATGGGGGTTTTTGGTGCCTTGCTCAAGGGTACTTCAACCATCGGTGGAGGTGTAGGGAGAGGTAAGGCCGTGGTGTGGCCGTGGCCGTGGCCGTGGCCGTGGCCGTGGCCGTGGCCTATTGGTTAGAGCAGTGGTTCTTAACCTGGGGTGCGGGCACCCCCTGGGGGTGCGCCAGAGATTTCAGGGGGTGCGTGGAATTTTGTTTGTGTTGAAGTTTTAACCACAATTCGGCTTCCAAACATTATAATTAGGCCAAATTAAGACCAAATTTAAATATGTTTTCGTCCCCATGTAAATTCATTAAAGTATTGATTAATGTCTAAAGTAGGAATCATTGTAATTATGCACTCAAGTCTTTTTTTGTGCGTATACATGTGTAGACATTTGGGATGGGGGTGCGCGGCTTGTCTTTGGAATAGCTAAGGGGGTGCGTTCAGGAAAAAAGGTTGAGAACCACTGGGTTAGAGAGTCGGTGTTTCAATCTAGGGGTTTCCAGCTCGAATCCCCTCTGACCTCTCCCTACACCTCCATCCATGGCTTGAGCAAGGCACCTAACCCCACACTGCTCCAGGGACTGTAAGCAATTCCCTGATTTAAATAATAGTTGTGAGTCGCTTTGAACAAATGAAAGCGTCAATTAAGTGAAATGTAATGTAATGTAATGCAAGGGTGGGATTTGAAACGACAACCCTTTCATCTTGAGACCACCTCTCTAACCATTTGGCAACGGCTGCAAGTGGGATGACAGTGACATAGTCATCACACCAAAGCCCCAATGACTTTTATGTTTCTTCAGCAGCCTTTATGGGAAATCATTGTTCTGTCTGGCTTTCCTCTGCTCCTCATGACAATGCTGCACATGCACATGCAACAAATTATCTACATACCGTATATTTCAGTGCGCACACACGCACAGAGGTCTGCACGTGTGCATGAATGAACATATGCACACACAGGCATTCTTTCGCTCTCTTTTTCACACACACACACACACACACACACACACACACACACACACACACACACACACACACACACACACACACACACACACACACACACACACACACACACACACACACACACACACACACACACACACTGTTTCATACATATTGTAAATCAAATCCCGTCCTTAGAAAGCAGCAGAACTCTGGAGTTGTACTGTAGGTTCAACAGGTCCATACGTATTAAGCAATCCCCTTAAAAGGGCCTAGCAGGATCAAACCACTACTGACCCTTATAGACAAAATTAACACTTTTCACTGTGTATGTAAAGTTGGGCCAAATACAATAGTGATCTCATCACCTCTGTTATATATGACCAAGTGTGTGTGCGTGTGCGTGTGCGTGTGCGTGCGCGTGTGCGTGTGTGTGTGTGTGTGTGTGTGTGTGTGTGTGTGTGCGTGCGTGTGCGTGTGCCTGTGCATGTGTGTGTGTGTGTGTGTGTGTGTGTGTGTGTGTGTGTGTGTGAAGGAGAGAGAGAGAGAATGGGAAGGGAGAGATATAAAGAAAGACAATAAAAAACAAAACCATTGGCGAGAGACAGAGAGAGAGAGAGAGAGAGAGAGAGGGAGGGAGAGCAGTCCCTCTTCTGCAGTTGAGAAAGAAAACATCTGATTCCTAGAGTACATGCACAGTATATGAACCCGATCATTTCCTCTGCAGCCTGAAACTTGCTGAGCACACATGGCCAGGCCCATACACGCAGAGGCGATTCTAGGATCAGATCTGGCCCCAAGCAAAAATGCAAAAGAATGAACATTTGAATCAAAATCGCCACTACTGTGGTAAAGTGTTATTCACTATCTAGGGGATTGGGGGCCCCAAGCGGCTGCCTGCCTTGCCTGGTGGCAAGATGCGCCTCTGCATACACGCAGTCACGGCCAGGGCCGCTGACAGCCTTGGCTGGGCCCGTGACAAATGCATCTGAAAGGGCGCCCCTCTCTCAATACATACAATGTAATGAGTCCTGAGCCCTCGCTCTCCCTGGGCCCGGGACAACATACCCGTTTGTCAGCCAGGGCGCCCCTCTCTCAATACATACAATGTAATGAGTCCTGAGCCCTCGCTCTCCCTGGGCCCGGGACAACATACCCGATTGTCTGCCAGGGCGTCCCTCTCTCGCTATGCCTTTGTTTATGTATTTTTCCAGTCATCTACAGAACGTTGCATGGTGCTCTTCCGTCTATCCGGTGTATGTGAGGTGAGAAGAGTGAGGCATGCGGTGCACCGTCTATGGTGTCTCCATGACCTTTAACCCCCTGGAACGAACGTCCTTAATCGTTGTGGGAAAAGGTTGATGGGTTTAGGCGGCCTCACCTTAAACAACTTCAGGTTACAATCGAAGCCTTTACCGTAGATTGTAGGGCTGTAACGATATTGGTTCAAACTGAGAAATCGTGATACACAGAGTCAGGATACTGTATGGTGGTACAAGGAGGCAGTATCGTGATACGCCCTTTCAAAGTTTTGTTACCCATCAGTCCAGAAAACTACCACATGATGTGAAGCAACCTAAACCTCTTGTGGTTTCCAAAAAGAACAACACCATGGTGAAAATAAACGTTTTCTCATCTCTGCCATGCTGTGACTATTTTTCCTCTTTACTTTGCTGATCAGAAAGTCATTAGATACAAAAGTGATGATGTCTATCAAGGTACATGAAAACAGAGTTTAGGGCAAGAAGGGCAGTCATGGGTAAGCGGTTTGGGGCGTCACCAACCCAAAGGTTACCGGTTCGACTCCCAACCCGCCAGGTTGGTGGGGGGAGTAATTAACCAGTGCTCTCCCCCATCCTCCCCCATAACTGAGGTACCCTGAGCATGGTACTGTCCTGCCACACTGCTCCCTTGGGGCGCCATTGGGGGCTGCCCCCTTGCATGGGTGAGGCATTAATGCAATTTTGTTGTGTGCAGTGTTAACTTGTATCGCAATGTCGATGGGAGTTGGAGCTTCCCTTTCAGGCTTTCTTTATGTAAGGCAATCCTGCTTTTCGCAATGAATCTGTACGAACCGACCAGGTTTAGTGGAGTTCTGTACCCACAGACCATCAGCTGGCCACGTTTGCCTACTTTGCATTCAAAGGGCTGCTGACAGCTTTGGGCTGGCCTGAGACAAAGTCATCTGAAAGGACCCCCATGGGACTGCGTCTATATAGTGCCTTTCCACTCCGAGCACTCAAAGGTCTTTATATTGTATGTCTCACATTCACCCCTTCACACTCTAAATCACACACCGGTGGCTGTGACTGCCATGCAGGGTACCACCCTGCTACCAGAACCAACTTGGGGTTAAGTATCTTGCTCAAGGACACATCGATGGGGTCAGGCAGAACGGTAGCCTAGCGCAGCCAGACCCGTACAGCAAATTCAATTTGCGGTCGCTAGGGGCGTCTAGATTTCTAGGCTAGCAGAATGGGACTCGAACCTGCAACCTTTTGGGTTGCCGAACCGCTCCTCTACCGCCTCTACCACCGCCCTGTAAAGGGAACCCAATTCACAGGCCCAACAGACTTATTTATCCACCCCCGCTGGCTCACCTGAGGACTCACTTAAGCATTTGATGATCAGTGACATTAACACAGTGACACAAAGAACTTCAAAATAGTCTAGTAGTCTAGCCTCTTTAATTTGTTGTGGGGGAAAGGGGATTGGGTTCACGAGGTTGACCTTAAATGACTTGAGATTACAATCGAAGTCTTCAAATTGACATGGAATTGTGGAATTTAGTTTCTATTGCACGGACGCCAAAGGCACAAAACAAAGGATGACTTTATTCATGGTTCTCTACATGCTGTGCCTCTGTGTGTGTGTGTGTGTGTGTGTGTGTGTGTGTGTGTGTGTGTGTGTGTGTGTGTGTGTGTGTGTGTGTGTGTGTGTACGTGTGTGTGTGTGTGTGTGTGTGTGTGTGTGTGTGTGTGTGTGTACGTATGTGTGTGTGTGTGTGTGTGTGTGTGTGTGTGTGTAGGCGTGTATGTGACTATAGGTATGTCTGTGCAGCAGTCAGGACTCAGGAGGGGACAAAGGGGCCAGTGGTCGAGGGCCCAGTATTGGGTCCCCCATTACATTATATTGAGCAGTCGTGCCTTTCAGATGAACTTGTCCTGGGCCCATACAAAGCTCTCAGAGGCCATTACAGCAGTTTACGGTGAAGTAGGAGTGTACTGCGCAAACACACACACGCACACGCACGCACACACACACACACACACACACACACACACACACACACACACACACACACACACACACACACACACACACACACACACACACACACACACACTACATACTGCACACATATAAATATCATATAAAAATCATCTACGACTTTTAAGACTTTGAGGCAAAAATAATGTCTGTTTAGTCCGTATCAAAATACCCTACTCTCACAAGATTCCAATCACAGCTGTAAGCATACTGTACCATGTTAGCATTTTGAATTTATGATCTGATGTGTCTTAGTAATTCACTCAGAGCTGAATGCCTAGGGTCAGTAGAAGGAAGTTATGATCTGGTATCTCTTAATTCACTCCAAGCTCATTGAGCAAGGTCAACGGAAGGTCTCACGCACATATCTTTTTCATGTTTTTTTGAAGGGAAGAAGAAGCGAAAGACAAAAAAAGAACAAGAAAAAAGAGGGAATGAAGGGCACAGGTGCTTTGGACACTGGGCCTTGGCTGGAGAAACTTCACATGGCGGATAATGCCATAGATGAGGTCAAGACAGAGGGCACTGCTGCAGGGATGGACTGTATAGACGTCATCTGTGTGTGAGTTACATTACATTACATTTCACTCAGCTGACGCTTTTTATCCAAAGCGACTTACAGTTATTTAAAGGGTATTGGTTACAATCCCTGTAACAGTGTGTAGTTAGGTGCCTTGCTCAAGGGCACTTAAGCCATGGATGAAGGTGCTAGTAATGGTAGGATTTGAACCTGCAACCTTTTGATCCAAGAGCCAAAAGTGAGTTCAGTCACTGTTCATAATTTCAGGTCGTCCACAACGGTACTGGTGCCCGTACCCTGACGAGTTACACGAGTTTGGAACCAAAACCTTTACCTGCGAACCATTCGCATTGTCGTCACAGTATTTTTGGTTTGCATCACAAATCATTTTCCTGGTTCCCGAATGCTTAAATGTTTGCTGTGAACACATCGGTCGATTCAAGGTTAGGTGGGGGAACGGGAACCGTTTGCAAGAAAAGCTTTTGAACAGGTGAACAGAGTCCGGTGTACTAATCCTTTTGTATGAAGGAGGAACTTTTGGAGGCCAGTGGTTTCAACGTCAACAATTTTCAAGATGAACACGAAGGCATCAGAGACAATGTTGTGGCATACAGTTCCACCCATTTTCATTCTGTTGAAAACAATATAGTACTTAGTATTTTCTATATATTGCTAACCAGCTCAAGAATATGAGTTTTGGTCCACACATGTGACATGTCAAATACAAAAATGTGAACATTAAGATACAGCACGTCATGTAGGAGCAATTGAGTTGTATAGAGGATTGTTTGAGCTGAGAACCCATTCAGAGATTTAATTTTCTGAACGAATACTACAGCAAGAAATGCTTTGTGTTTATAAACGCTTTTTTGGAAACAAGATTAAAACAGCTTTCCACCATTTCTGGAAAAACTCAATTTAATTGGAGGAGAACTGGGAAATGTGCGGGATGCCATTATAAAACATTGTTAAAAAAGAGAATATAATGCATAAACAAATCTAATAATCTAAAATAGGCCTACATAAAATGATTGAATGTTTCTTGTCATGAACACAGAATGGTTCCTCAGCATGGAGTCTTTGGCATACGAAGTGTCGTTAGTGGAACTGGGGAAAGCCCAAGTGGCGGTGCCATTTTATCTTTTCGAAGAAGAGCTGTCAGATTACAACGACTTCATTCCATGCAGGCAGGCGAAGCATGAGCCCTCCGTTCATGTTTCATGACATGTCACTGCTAATCCCGAACACACGGAGATGGTTAGCACATAATAGCTGGCACACTACGCAGTTCCAATAATAAAACCATGGGGCTGAGGGGAGGGGAAGATGCAGACAAACACACAAATGCGCGCATGCACACGCAAACACACACACACACCCACACACAGGCGCGTGCACACACGCGCATGTGCACGCACACACACACGTGCGCCTGAACGCCTGGCAGACACATGTACAACTTGTGTTAGATGGGAATCATTACACTTGTTTACTTGTTGGGGTCTTTTCACACAAATGTTGACTCATCTAAATCTGTTTTCAGAGAAATAGCTTCATTACTTGCATTTCGTTAAGCATTCATACACATTCCCATGTACAATGATTATACATTACAGCATATGGAAACTGCATGTTTGCCATACTTGTATATGAGGAAAATGAAGCATTGGCCACTTTATAGCACTATTGTATTTGTATAGTCTTCCATAGACCATAATCCATATGATCCCTTTTGTAATCGTTATATCTTCACCTCATATGGAAATAGTGTCATATACAGTAACTTGTGCAAAAACAAATACCTAATAGAATACAAATGCATGAAACTCATCACAGCATCCACCCATCACAAAGACCTGTCCTTCCATTCCTACCCTCCTCTTTTGCTGTTTGCAGGCCAGACCGAATCGTGCTGGTGCCCATTGCCACACCAGTTGCATTTGGAACAAACTTACCTACCAACCATCTGTGTTCACACCAGGGGTGCAGTTCTCAAAACCAAAGTTGCTAACTATGTTAGCTACTTTGTTGTTTGCAATGCAATTTGCCATTGGCAACTACCCAAGTTGCTAACTGCTAACAACTATGCTTTCGAGAAACGCAACCCAGGTTGGGTACACTACCGTATGTGACCATGGGTTACCCAGACAAACCCGCTGACATCCACAATGTTACCATGATTCACAGAAAAACAACAAGCATTTTCCGTTCCTTTCTGGTTCCTGAACGATCAGTTTTTTTGTTGTGAACATGTCGGTTGGTTCGCGATGAGGTGCGGGAATGGAATGGGCACTGGCACTGTTCTGTGTTGGCCTGATTGAACTTCCACTAGATTTGTGTCCAGCCTACTCTCTAGTGCCCGTGTGTGTGTGTGTCCATAGCCTACACTCCAACCCCTACCCTCCTGTGTGTGTGTCCATAGCCGACTCCAACCCCTACCCTCCTGTGTGTGTGTCCATAGCCGACTCCAATCCCTACCCTCCTGTGTGTGTGTCCATAGCCGACTCCAATCCCTACCCTCCTGTGTGTGTGTCCATAGCCGACTCCAACCCCTGCCCTCCCTGTGTGTGTGTCCATAGCCTGATGAAGCTCTCCCCTCACCTGCTGGAGATAGACCTGGGACAGAACCATGTTGGAGAGGCGGCAGGCCAACTGCTACTGGACGCTCTGACCGAAAGAGGCAAAGGTGAGGTTTGTGTGTGTGTTTGTGGTGTTTGCCTGTGTGTGTGTGTGTGTGTGTGTGTGTGTGTGTGTGCGCGTGTGCGTGTGCGTGTGTGTGTGTGTGTGTGTGTGTGTGTGTGTGTGTTTGTGTGTTCTTGTGTGTGTGTGTGTGTGTGTGTGTGTTTGTGTGTGCTTGTGTGTGTCTGTGTCTGTGTCTGGTCTGTGTCTGTGTGTCTGTGCTTGTGTGTGTACTTAATAAGGACAATTCAAAGAAGACTGCTAAATACTGCAACAATTGGTAGTTTAGCAATATGGCGAAGGAGGTGCCATGTCTACCCATAAACAACTAAAATCAACCAGGCCATTCTGACCTGTAATGTATTGCATAGGAGCCTATGATTCTGATCAGTCCCTACTGATTGCTATGACATTTGCTTCCATCCTTATTTGGATTTGTAATGCTGCCTTCTTGGTAAGATCCAAATAAAAGTACCAAACTGTGTCTGTGTGTGCTCGCACGCACACGTGTATGTGTGTGTGTTTCGGTTTGCATGTGCAATATTTCAATATCCATGTTGTGTGCGCCTGTTTGCTATTCGTTTAAATACGATGCGTGTGCTTTCGTGAATGTATCATGGCCTCCTTCACTGCATAAGAAGGAGCCAAACAATAATGACACCACAGTGAGCTAAATTCAAACGAAATAAGCTAAGGGCACACAGATCATTAAAGGCCTCAAAGGCTTTGGTGTGAGGTTATGAGGCATGATCAACAGCTGTCTCTCAGATGAACACGAGTGACTCACTCCATATGTAGGCCTATCACTCTTAAACTGTTCAATGTCGCGCATAAAACATGAGCCGATTACGTAAAAGGCACATTCATACCCCACGTTTGGTCAGCTATGTACGCACTGTATCGCTGTACACGTTCTAAACATCAACGACCTCCATACCTACGTCTGTCTTTGACGAGTACAACCTTTCTTTTTTCGGTGGTTTCAAGGGTTTTCGATCTGTTTCATATGCAAATGAAATTGATCTCCTTGATTTTGCGTTATTACACAAGTTACATACTAAACAAGTTACAAGTTACATACTAAATCAATGGAACGTCTGAAACACCATACATATCCGTAACCATCTCACACTTAAGGTTTGAATGGGCCCCAAGGAACATCTTGCCAACAGATGTGTCTCGGGGCTCGTTAAAGTACTAGGTCTGATGGGTTTGCGACAAGGGAATCAGTAAAGTCTGTCTGAGGCTTTCACAGTGCTAACCAAAGACCCTTTAGGAGCCAGAGGGCTTACTTGCATCATAAATGTTTAGTGTGGGCGCCGTTTTAGTAAGCCCACTGTACAGAACATACCACCCCTCCATCCATCCCACTCTCACTTCCTTTGACAGTGGTATAGCTAAAACATTCCTTTGCCTGTCTGAAAATCCCCTCTGTCAGAATTTTTCTCCCGCCTTCCCCTCTTGTCAAAAATGGCGCCCATGAACTACTTATTGAGTTATAAAATATTGGCCTATATAATAGAATATAATAAAAATTGTAATAAATATAATCTCTTGGCCTTCTCTCTCTCTCTCTCTCTCTCTCTCTCTCTCTCTCTCTCTCTCTCTCTCTCCTTCGTTATTGTCACTACTGTCATTGTCATCCCTCAATATTTTAAAAAGGAAGATGGAAAACCATGACACTGATGACATTGAACTTAGGGAACAACAGGCAGTATGCTAGTAACTTTCCTCCCTGTGTTGTAGTCTGAGGGAGCCCAGCATGTTTGACAATAGGGTGGTGAGCCCTGCAATCTCCAATCCCCGGGTGGCTCTTCCAGGCAAATTGTAGTTTTGGTACAACTGCACTTACAAAATGAGATAGGCTAATTAAAAAAATTGAAAAATAAAACTGCTCAGATGTCTCACAGGCCAATACCAAACTCACACTCATGGGATTTCTAAAAGTAGGCTATTTTTTGCTGTCTGTACTGTCAGGGGTGTATCCAGCTTTCAAAAAGTGGGGGTGTTCTCAGATGAAATTTAGCCCCCAATCCCCCCAGCCCCGCGCGACAATTTCAATATGCCTAATAGGTCTTTCAATAGGCCTTCATAGGCCTATATAGGCCTACCATAGGACTGTATTTGTACAGACACAAATTGCTCTTGCAAGTACATCCATCACAGTATCTTGTATGTAATCACAGATATATGATTCAAAAACCCAAACTCTCTGGAACGCAATCAGTAGGCCTATCCATGAGTAAAATTCTCTGCTGGGCTTGCCAATTGCACCAAGTTTTGCTTTCATTTGGTAAACTCTTTCTCTCACATACACTCACACACACTGGAAATTAACTTGTCAACCCAAGAGCCAAATATCTGCCCCCAAAATCAACCAGACCCTCAACAAGTCGATTATTTATCTGTTTCTTCCATTCTAATGCCATAGTGAATTTTGTCATACTGTGTTGCTACAAAGCAGATATTTAATGCTAGGCTTAGTGTGATGGTTGCTGTAAGTTGTGATATTAAATTAAGGCTATAATACGCACGCCGGTGTCCTGTCTATATGAGCGACCCATCGAGATGTGATTCTCTTCGCTACTGAGCATGCGCACGCATGCGCACACCCTCACGGTGGTTTTCGCGGGTGATTGCCCATCGAATTGTGAGACCGCAAGTTACGATAGGATCCCCTGAGACTGTCAACTTTAGTGACTCAAACTGTAGGCTAGCCTGCCTATGTCCTCCTGAGGTTACCACCAGTGATAGACCCCCTGAGACTGTCAACTTTAGTGACTCAAACTGTAGCCTGCCTATGTCCTCCTGAGGTTACCACCAGTGATCCATAGTCTAGTTAGCCTTTAGCCTATCCACCGACAGTCATGGACTGAAAGTTATGATATATCCCCTGGGGGGAAAACGGGAAATAGCGTGGATCATCCAGCAGATCATTGGAAAATCTGCGTGGCCTCGAACATTTGCTACTTTGTTGCCTAACCGTAGGCTAATCGCTCACACACTCAGCCTCGAACATTGTAACATCGATCAGAAAAGACTATTTAGGCGTTCTCATTGCAAAATGGAAAAAATCGCCACCTCTGATTGTTAAAATGCTCCCTCCACCCTTTTCACTCAAGAATTTGAATCGACTGCATTGTAAAATGCCTGAACATGGTAATAAGAAATGCACTGGTGGGGATGTTATTAAAATATGATTCCGGTCATTAAAAGACAGACATCTGCCAAAACAAAGCCACACTATCTGCTGGGAATGTCTAAACCGCACTTGTTTATCCCCATAGCACATGATTTCATGTGGCAATTTGCCTTGCGAGCCCACGTCGCATTGAAACCAAACCAACAGCAAATGACTGCATAAAACAACCCGTAGGCCCTGATCCCAAACACTTTCTCCAGTATTTGCGCAAACTCAACTCAGTCTCTTTCATATGGCCTATGTTTCTGTTGTGTTTTGATGGGTATAAAGGAAGAGGCGTTATGTATAAAATATACAACTTTACTTAAATAATTGCAAAGTTATAAAACCGTGTACAGTAGGCAGGAGTAAGTAAGGTCCGTGGCCGGTATCTGTAGAGTAGAGTCTTCTTCTGACCCGCAATGTCACTGTACAGTCCTTTTGGTGCCGCGTATGCCTCCTAGTGGCACTTGAGGACACAACATTCCCCTCTTTCTTCAAGATGAATCAATCTCAACAAACAAGTTAAAGTTAAAGTTAAAGGCAAGCGTAGTAAAGTAGAATATTAAATATAGTATGTAGAAGCGTTAGCATTAAATGTAGTATAGTAAGTAAAGAATCAACTGTAGCAACAGGTGGTTATGTGGTAATGTAAAGTATTAAATGTAGTAATACACCGGTAAGTATAGCAAAGTAGAGTCTCAAATGTGGCAACACACAGGTAAGACTAGTAAAGTATTAGCTGTAAGCATCTTGCAAGTACGTCGTACTGTAGTAAGTAGGTAGTAGCAGACGTGTACTGTAAATGGATACATCAATTTCGTAACGCATTAATATCTGAATGTAAAACTGTATAGCATGAGAGTAGTATCTGAAAGTATTTAGCAGCTGTAGGCTACTGTAAGTAAATGCATCAATAACATTTGTAAACAAACTGAATATTGTAAGAGTAGTAGCTGTACGCTTTAAACTTAGCATGTAACACAATGTAGAACCGTATTATTATTAGGAGTAGGAAGAAGGTGCAGGCGGCTCTTCCGACATGTCCATCACAGCCAAGTTCACTGTAGCCGACCTAGCTCGCATAGACAGCAGACGAGAACCGTGCCACCTCTTCCCCTCTCGTAGCAAGTAGCAGGATCGAAGGACCTAGAGAACAAAAATTTCAGGTAGCTCTATTTCTGGGGCCACGTCGATCTCGTTGAGCTGGTGTGTCTGTGCCGAACGACACACCCGAGCGAAGTGTCCCTTCTTCTTGCAGTTGGTGCACGTAGCTGTAACGGCAGGGCAGGTGCTCGTGTTCGCCAGATGCTTGTCGGAACCACAGCGGTAGCAGGAACGTGATGACATGGCAGCCTGGGCAGCAGCAGTGGGGCGAAGTTGGCGGGAACGTTCGTTGCCCTCAGTGGTATGCACAGCGTGAACTGGGGCGTCAGGAGCGATGGCGTTGGCCTGGAAGACAGCCGCCTCAATTTGAGTGGCGATTGTGGTGGCCGAATCTAGTGTCAATTTCTCCTTTCCTCCCGTCTCCTCCAGCATCAAACGCTCGCGTATACGCGGACTGGAAACATGCTCCACCAACTGGTCCCTTAGCATCTCCTCCTCATTCGCCCCAAACTCGCAGGTGGATGCTAGCTCCCTGAGCGCAGCGATGTATTGCAATATGCTTTCGCCCGGTGCTTGCACCCGTTTCCTAAATGCATGGCGTTCGGCGACCGCATTCCGCTTTGGGTTGAAATGTGCCTTTAATGCTTTTAAGGCTTCTTCCATCGTGGCACCTTGGTCGGGTAGGCTGTAGAATAATCTCTGGCCCTCAGCTCCCAGACAGTGTAGCAGCAGCGCCTTTTTTCTTGGCTCCGGCCATTTGTCGCCTTTAACGTCCGCAACTAGCATAAAGTTCTGAAACATTCGTTCCCATGTGGTCAGTGAAACTGACGGCTCACCCGGGCATGGCAGGAAAGGTGGAGGGAACGGCGTCGATGCAAAAGCCATCTTCCAGCAAAAAAATCCGAATCCTCGTCGCCAATGTTGTGTTTTGGTGTGGTGTAAAGGAAGAGGCGTTATGTATAAAATATACAACTTTACTTAAATAATTGCAAAGTTATAAAACCGTGTACAGTAGGCAGGAGTAAGTAAGGTCCGCGGCCGGTATCTGTAGAGTAGAGTCTTCTTCTGACCCGCAATGTCACTGTACAGTCCTTATGGTGCCGCGTATGCCTCCTAGTGGCACTTGAGGACACAACAGTTTCTTAACTTGCTCAAACGAGAGGCTCGCGTTTTTTTAGTGGTCAGCAGCCGCACGTTCTTATTAAACTCCGCACGAACGCTTGCACACCCCTGTCCGTGAAATAAACAAAGTAGGCCTTAATGGTTATTAAAACAGTCCTACGTGGACTGATTGAAACGCCTTCCGCGGAAAATCAAGGTCGCTCATTTAGATGAGGCATCGCAAATCGATAGAACACCACTATCGAATAGGGCGACCGGTCGCTCATCTCGACGAGGCAACACATCTCGACAGAACACCGGCAACACACTTGCAACTTGGCTGAAAAACATTAAGCCACTTCACTACCAGTTTGAAAATTATTATTGATAAAAGAGCAGATACACTGCTACAGTAGGCCTAGGCTTATGGAAATGATACACAGAACACCTGAAAAAAATGTCTTATCAATGAACAAAAAAAAGATTGCGAGGATACAGCATGACCAGCCCTGGTCAGTTTGCAAGCTCGAGTCTTGCCTGAATAATGTGACGGTATGTGTGCGCAGATCAGTGTCACATCCTCACAACTCTAGAACTATTCTCATGGCTGGGAAGTATGTAGCCTATCCGAGCTCACATCGCAAGTAGGCTATTAAGCGCAAACAGACTCTGAGTCGACTGAGCGCAATCCCAAATTCAAACGCGAAAACACATAGCCTACAGATGACATTCCAATAGCATAGCAGCACATTCCACAGCACAGCTTGCAACAACCAAACTGCGTTGCGTTGCCTCGAACACGTTGGCGTTAACATGACACAACACAGAGTAATGTGCAACTCAGACACTAGCAACAAATGAAATGAGCAACAACAAAATTAATAAAGGTTGTTTACTTTAAATTTACCACAGCCAGACAACCTCTTTTCATATTCACCAGAAGTTTACATGAGCTGAAAACTGCTGAAAACGGGCTCTTGCTTGATGTTGAAAAGTAAAATAATGCTCGTAGAAAGCCACAACGGTAAACATGAATCAGACGGAAGGCTACCGGCTTCTTGGGCATGATTGAGGAGGGGAAATGATCCTACCTGAGTTCATAGCTTCTATCCATGCTTTTCTTCCAGATTGGCGTCTCATTCGGCGAAAATACAATTTCTATTGCACTTTAAAGACATTAAATTAAAGTTAGGTTATGTTCTGCCATCACCAATGTCTTGCATGTTTATATTCTGCCGGGAGTTTTGGGGAGCTTTGCTACCAGTCGCTTGTGAATAATCTTGCTGATTAGCAACTTGCAAGCTATGGAATTCTGACCGATTGTATCATTTTTTCCCCATCGTGCGGAGGGGTGCCAACAAAATGTTTGTAACTCGGTGCAACTGAACAGCTCGTCACTCAGTCACCGAACCATAATTTTCATGACCCGCTATCAGACTGCATTTTTTTTGCCCGATGGAGGACATGTAGGCTAGACCTAAATATGACAGGTCAATTTGCTTCTTCTGTTAACAGCTTAACCTATGCTGGACATGCTGCCCTCATGACAGGCAGTTAACTTTTGCTGATCTAAAACAGTCCGTCATTGAATCCTTTTCAGTGACACTTCGTTGAGGGCGTCTGCGGCTGGGACTACTTCGGTCTGCAGCATGAAAAAGCTGTGCCCGCGCGCTCGGTCAGCACCGCCGACAGCACGCTCTGCAGGCTGCTCAAACAGCTGTAGTAATATTGACGCAACTATTGCGCTGGAATAGGCTACTACAGTGAAACAGAGTGATACAACGAAAGCAAACATTTTCAATTTCCCTACTTTGACAGGCGAACATGTGATAGGCTTATTTTATTTCAAATTGTTTTTTTAAAAAAAGTTTTTATTTTAGTGATGTTTAGTGGGCAAAAGTGGGGGGGATGAAATGGCCTTCCAGTGAAAGTGGGGGGGATGCAACGTACGCATCCCCCCCGTCGGATACGCCCCTGTGTCTGTAGACCTATGTTGCTACTACAAAGATCTTACTTTACACACCACACAGGAGAACAAATACTCACATTTCTGTCGACTGTTGGTACTCTGGGAATGAAAGACATTCAAAAGACGAGGGGAGTTAAACAACATTTTTATGACAGTGTCAGACAGGCATGTCTGTGGGCACTGCGCAAACACGCACAAACTGCAGAGGGCGACTTTAATAAGATGCTATTATGTTTCATAGGTGCTCTCTGTGGATTTGGAAACCTGTACTCCGGTTGTAGTATATTTGATTGGCAGAATAGCATGGGAGTAAAGCCTGTACTCTCCTCACTTATGCGAAAGCCCATGTGGCATACATTGGAAAAATTGGAGTTAGCTGGGTGTGGTGGGGGAGGTGAAAGCAGGTTGCTGTAAGTTGGGGAGATTTCTATGGGCGTGTTCGTAACTGCCACTCCGAGAGCTACGAGCACACACCAGGACCAGAGGTAAATTCAGAGTGTCATTTGTTTCATATGACGGAATGCTCATTTTTTTTCTCTCTCCATATGATAGGCTATGACGTTTGTGGTTTCAGTGCTGACAGAACATGCTGCTGTGATTATGTATATGTAAGCTCAGTAGAGCGCAGCGGTGGTTCGTTGTTCGCCCTGTAGGATATAATACCTCTCACCCCTTGTGGAAGTTACATGAGAATGTCAACATTTGCTGGTAATGCCTCCACGGCAGGGGAACGGGGCTGTCAAGGAAACAGCTTAAGTGTGTTGACATCGAAAAGCAATCTCAGCCAATGACAGCAGATAAGATAGGCCATAATATACGTACGCTTGGCTCTGTCTCCCTATGGCTCTCTTTCTCTCACTCCCTATCTCTTGGCCCTCTGCTCTCTCTCTCTCTCTCTCTCTCTCTCTCTCTCTCTCTCTCTCTCTCTCTCTCTCTCTCTCTCTCTCTCTCTCTCTCTCTCTCTCTCTCTCTCTCTCTTTTCTCTTTCTCTCTTTCTCTCTCTCGACCATCTGTTTCTCCATTCTCTCTGTCTCTCTGTTCCCCCTCTCTCTATATAAATTTACATAGCTCAGATAAAGGTCTTACATATTACATTTCTGTTGTGTTCTTTCTTTTTCAGCTAAGCTGCGGCCTGTTTAAATGTTTGTGTCTACAAGGATGAGTCCCACTACCTTTTTCGGCCATTTTGAAGAACGGCAAGAAGCTTACGTCTGTTACAGTAAGAAGAGAGGGCCAAAGAGAGGCAAGGTGAGACTGCGGTACAGGAGTATAAAAACTAAACTCTTCACTTGCTCAATTATGAGCTACCGGCATGCCGTGAATCATACAATGCACTGTACAATGTCAAAGTGACGTTTATATATTTCCTCCATTAAAGAGAGATATTACAATGACCAAGCCTGCCCCTGTGCCTATGAACACAATTTAATATTTGGAGTTGTAAATGAAGTTTACGGTTAATAAAAAAAAAATACATTAAAAATATTACGGGAATTGAAAATGGTTATATACTTACAAACGTCAAATTTGATAAAAGCAGAATGTCATAAAACACTAAACAAAGAGTTTATTCACAGCAGTATGAACAGGGGAACATTTTCAGACATAACCACAGTAGCAGGGCCGCTGGCAGCTTTTCGCAGACCCGGGACAAAGTCATCTGAAAGGGCCCTTCCTCATAATATGCAACATTAAAGTGTTCCCAATTCTGGGGCCCTCCTTCCCTCGGGGCCAGGACAGCTGACCCAATTGTCCCAACCCCCTTGTCAGCAGGCCAGCACGGAAAGGTCAACCCTTGCCATCACTCTGACCTGTGACACTGCCACGGGCATTAGAAGCAACGCACGGTGTTCTGTACAGCGCCTCCTCGCAGAATGCTGTTTTCGCGATTGAAATAAACTTTTCAGTGTAATGACAACCATCACACCTTTTGTATAGCTCATTTGAAAGAGGAGGTTGTCGTCTTCAAAATAAGACCAACTAGAATTGCAGTGGTTAATGTATGGGTTGATTGATTAAATCAAATAGGTAACAGTATTCCGAACACATCTCACCAAATAAGTAGGCCTAACAGTACTCCGTACAACTTCATTACATTAAAACGGTGCACTACCAATGGTTTTCATGACCGATCTAATGTGTATGTGTTTGTGAAGTGCTAAACTAATTGTTATTCGTTCCATGAAGAGTTTAAGTGAATATAACACAGCAAAAATAACATAGCAACCGCGTATGAAAGTGCCGTTCTTGGCTGCAATGTAGCTTGTTGCAACAAGGTTGCAACAAGCTACTTCCGGCTAGCATGCATGTTGCTTTCAAAGTCATCTTTACTGTGTTGTAATCATTCAAACTCTGTTTTGAAGGGATAGTTTGACAACAAACAAACACACCAACATTATAATTGCATGAAAACCATTGCTAATGCAGCATTTTAAGGTAAATCAGATGTACGGAATACTGTTACTTATTTGTTCAGGCCGACGGAAGCTAGCGGCTCATGGCTAACCGGCACTTGGCACAAATAATCAATCCATACATTAACCACAATGCTCCACTGTAAGTCGATGTGGTCTTATTTTGAAGACGACAACCTCCTCTTTCACATGAGCCATTCAATACGTGTGATGGTTGCCATCACACTGAAAAGTTTTGTTTTGATTGCGGAAACGCCATTCTGTGAGGTGGCGCTGTACGGAACACTGTGCGTTACTTCTACATCTCACTCTTACTCACGCAAAGAATGCGAGCGAGGTGTATTTCTTCTTTCTTCATCATCTTCACCATCCTGCTCCTCAAAGCACCGAATAACACATCTTGCATCTCATGCATCATGTTGAAATCCCTCTCATCCTGCCCTCTTCTCCTCGGGCCTTGAAGAAGAAGAAGAGGGGTTGAAGACTTGAGCTGTTCCAGTTGCAGTGGGGGTCCTTCCTGATTGGGTTTGGGGTCTGGGTCCCAAGCCTAGGGCCTGGTGCTGTAGAGCAGTGTTTCCCAACCTTTTTTGTCTCGTGTACCCCCTGAGCCTTTTCATTATGCCATGAGTACCCCCTAACTCATGTTTTACATCCCTTTTTTCTATTGCAGTGTGACTATGCTCCATGCATTTGTTAAAATTACATTTTTCCAATTACCCCCTGCAGTGTGCTCGCGTACCCCTAAGTGCTACATGTACCCCTGGTTGGGAAACACTGCTGCAGAGACACACACAGGACATACATCATTGCGGCGGAGGGCGTTCAAAACAACGTTCCTGTCAGGTGCCGGCCAGGCCATCTGGAAGTCTTCTCCCATCAGCCACTGCAGCGATCTGACACTGTGACTGACCCCTGACCGCTCGCCCATGGCTGCTGAACATTGGAGGGGGGGGGGGGGGGGGGGGGGGATACTGGCATGCTACTGGGATACAGCACCTCATCTGAATGGTGGCAATCTCTGAAACTGGGCCACGAAAACAAGGCTGTGAGTGATGATCTAATGTTGTGATGTTGTTCTCGTCAACCAGGCTCATTGATTCTCTCTCTCTCTCTCTCTCTCTCTCTCTCTCTCTCTCTCTCTCTCTCTCACTCTCTCTCTCTATCTCTCTCCCTCTCTGGCTATCTTTCTATCTCTTTCTTTCTCTCTCTCTCTCTCTCTCTCTCTCTCTCTCTCACACACACAACTGTTGTTGTATTTGATCAAATTGAATTCACTAGAAATATATACTCATTATTATTACGTTATTATTTTTAATTACTTTTTTTTACTTTTATAGACTCATCACAGATGATTTTCACCAAAAGAGAAACAATATTTTGATTACTATCTCTCTCTCTCCGTCTTTCTCACGCACGCACGCACACACACACACACACACACACACACACAACTGTTGCTGTATTTTAAAAAGTTTAATTCACTACGTTATTATTTTTAATTACTTTTTTTTACTTTTATAGACTCATCACAGATGATTTTCACCAAAAGAGAAACATTTTGATTACTATCTCTCTCTCTCCGTCTCTCTCACTCACGCACGCGCACGCACGCACGCACGCACACACGCACACACACACACACACACACACACACACACGCGCGCGCGCGCGCGCGCACGCACACACACACACACACACACACACACACACACACACACGTTTGTGCGTTTGGTTTCTCTGATGACTTTGTCAGGCATAGTTGACCTCTGCAGGACTTTTGCTCTTTTTTCCCTCCCACTATTCAAAGTTTGAGCTATACCAGGGTATATTTTACCTCTTATGTTTGATTGAGGAGACAAGTGTTTTTGTGGGAACTTTCGAGGCAGCAACCCCCATGCTGTCTTGTGTGCTTACATCTGAGCTTTCTGAGGCCTTGCATTGTGTGATGCATGCTATAGAGACGTCTTCTTAAACATTGTTTATTGTTTAGGACAGCTGCAAATCATTAGGATTTCTAAATGCGTTATCAAAATCCGACACTGAAAATAACATACTGTTTTAAAGTTTGCTGAACTGTGAACCGTGGTATTTTATTGCACGTATAGACATTTTTGACATACTGTTGCAGTGGGTGTGTACCTAAAGCCAATAAGGAAGAGGGCTGAATCACGTTTAACTCCCTTCCCCACATCATGTCATCCTTCCTGTATCACCTCACCTGTGCAGATCCACTGACATCTCTGGCCAGGACCAGGACAAAACCATCTGAAAGGTCCCCCCACCCAATTATGGAATGAGAGCACAATTCTGGGTTCCCTCTTTCCCTGGGCCCAGGACAACTGACCCGTTTGTCCCCCCCTGTCAGCGTCCCTGTTTGTGTGCGCAATACTCAGCTGAGTTATTTAATGGTAGGCTTTGCTTGAATATAGGCCCTAGTACAGTTTATCTCTAACAGGTGTGGCAGGCAGGCCCACTGACAGCCAGGCTGTGCAACATAAATATCGTATACCAATAAATAGTATCACCATCCATCCACTGTCTCAAAATCTGCTTCATAATCCTGCTTTAGTTGGTTCATGTGCACAGAAACTAATAATATGAATGAAATAGAGCGCTTGCACGCGCGGTAAAGCATAGAGCTTTGACAATTGCTCCATCTTGTGTTCCAAAAGTGGTACTGCAAAACATTGGCAAATGCCTTTTCAGCCATTTTGATGCGGCTTTAGCTCTATGGCGGAGATGGAAGACGGGGACGAGCCGAGTTTGGTTCACTCACACAGTGGTTCATCTGGGTCTAAAGCTGGCGGGGACAAGATGTTTTCTCTGAAGAAATGGAATGCTGTTGCTATGTGGAGCTGGGATGTCGAATGTGATACGTGTGCCATTTGTAGGGTTCAAGTTATGGGTAAGTAAACGCCAGCTAGCCGACTAGCTGACCCAACTCGAGCCCACAACGTTAGCCCCATAGTTCTTAGCTGCTAGCTAACACATCTCCCGTGAACGAGATGAGCTGAGTAACCACCCGGCTGCATTGCTAATGCCGGTGGCATGGTATTTTCGGTATAAATTAACAGCAGGCCTACACTATTTGACTGACTTGTCAGGTGCCATGCGTACCTGGTGCTACCCATTCAGAAACTCTGTGAGCCGACGAATTCCCCATCTTTTGGGCTGCATCGCCTGCTACCAACAAACAACACAAATATTTCAGTGTCAGTGAGGCCCATAAGGTTCCTTCTGTCAGCAAGCTAACTTAACTGAAATCATTATAATCCTGTGGATCCTTTAAACTGCTCAGCCAAGAGAGCTCATACTTTGGATAGTGGGGACTGAATCACAGTCTCATGCTGTGGAGTTCGTCAGTAGGTCTATTAGTAGTGATCTAGCTAATTGGTGCATGTAGTTCTAGTTGACAGACGACTGTCAGATCAGTGCAGTCAGAGAGATTCTAGAATGAGAGGGGACATATGGCGGCCATCTTGGTGACGCCTCCGGGGTGCTATTTCGCGATTAAGTAGACCAGATCTGAGAGTCAATGGGAAAAATGAATGGGGAAACTGAGTATAGGACGGAGGGGAACCCAGCGGTTGTGAAAACCATATGGTTGAAACGACCGTGAAAAACTGATCAACCTAGACTACTTGGTTGTGTCATACGAGTCAAAATAAAGCTTTTTGAGCCACTTTTCTCACGGTTTTTTTGACAGAGCGCAGGCGCAGTAGTTCCATAACGGCACGAGAGCAACGGCTTTTCACAACTGAGCATGTGCATAATTTCGCGTGCGCCGATGCAGCCAGATGATTGGATCACTGTCAACGCAGCTCAGCAGGCACATTGGATCTTGATACCAGAAAGGCGGGAGATGTGCGGGTAGACGCCATATTTGCGTTACGAATCTTCACCGTTAATTTCTATGGACCCGTCCTATCTCCCCTTACTACAATATATCTCAGTGCAGTGTAGGCAGGGTGACCACTGACCTCTATAATCATCATTGGGGGTGACAGAACAGTCATCTCACCACGTCGGCTTGCATCTTGGCACGTCTGCCTACTGTCTCACCTACCTACCACCTACGTCTGAGCACCAGTCACCAGTCACACTGTCTTTCACATAGGTTTTTTTTTATGGGTATGACCATCGGGGAAACTGTTTCTGAAGATAATATTAGTGAGCAGAAGATGTACAGTAGCACACAGAATATTAATTGATTTCATATTGTGCAGTTGCATAGTCTTTTTTAGCATCACTCAAGGGCTCACATTTTGCAGAGTAGAATAATTTCCACTGTGGATTCCCTAGATAGGCCTACACGACACTCTATTGTCAAAACTTCAGATGTACTAAACTAAAATCCACAGTATTGAGAAGTAATCATCAATGACTCATCACATCTCTCCCTTCTATTGCAGATGCCTGCCTGAGGTGTCAAGCAGAGAACAAGCAGGAGGACTGTGTTGGTGAGTCTGTCTGTCAACTTCAACCTGCCAATCATTCTGCTTGGATGTAGGCCTACTGTGTATTTGCATAGTCAAGGTGCTTCACGAATTCTACAAATGGTTACTGTAAAAGCATTGACTAGCAGTGATCGCCTTCTTGGATTCATTAGTTAAGTTACAATTCAGTGCCACATATTCCAAATGACCTGGTTTTACCTGTCCAATTCAACCTGGTGATCATCCAACCAGGCAATAACCTGGTTGAATTTTACATGAAAAATTGACCATTTGGAATATGTGGCACTGAAATAGAACTAATGAATGCAGTTTTCTCATCACTGTTGACTATTGTTTATCAACGATAAATAAACTGAGCGCACTCAATGGAGTTGGAAAATGTTACTTAAGCTGTAATAAAATGAGATAGCTTAGTTGATAAACTGTCAGAAGATGTTTGCAAATTAGTGGCATCATATTGTCCAAGGTCAAGTCAGAGTGAGGCATCTTTTAGTGAAAGTGAAAGCCCATTGGGAAACTCCAACTCCCATTGTCATTGTGACGCCTCACCCGCGCAAGGGGGCAGCCCTCAGTGGCGCCCCATGGGGAGCAGTGCGGTGGGACGGTACCATGCTCAGGGTACCTCAGTCATGGAGGAGGATGGAGGAGAGCACTGGTTGATTACTCCCCCCACCAACTGGCGGGTCGGGAGTCGAACCGGCAACCTCTGGGATGCAAGTCTGACGCCCTAACCGCTCACCCATGACTGCCCTAATTTTAATGGCTACACTGAATGTCATGATATAAAGCAATGGTTTCCAAACTTTGCTAACTACCCTAATGTAGTATATGCTCTCATCGTTGTATTTTGAAAGTATGGTGTGTTTTGCATTTCAGCTTGATGCATACAGTAACTAACACTGTCTCCTATCTCTCCCTTCCCCATTTCTCTCTCTCTTTCTCTCTCCCTCTCTCTCTCTCTCTCTCTCTCTCTCTCTCTCTCTCTCTGCAGTGGTGTGGGGAGAGTGCAACCACTCCTTCCACAACTGCTGCATGTCGCTGTGGGTGAAGCAGAACAACCGGTGCCCGCTGTGCCAGCAGGACTGGGTGGTGCAGAGGATCGGCAAATGAGGCCGGCCAGTGCCAGCGTCAACAAGCTGGCAGGCTTCCATCTTGGCCTGACTTGAACCCCGCCCGCCCGTCGGCCGCGCTCATTTAGCCCTTTTCCCCCGACCACGCCTGATTCACCAGCGTTTGCTCGTCCAGGTGGCTGTCACTCTGTACTCCCAGGGTGACTGGAGCTTATAAACAGCCTGCTCCCCTCTTCTGCCCTAGCTGTTTGTGTGCTCTGACTGTGTGTGTGTACGTGTGTGTACGTGTGTGTACGTGTGTGTGTGTGTGTGTTTGCGTGTTTGCGTGCGTGCGTGCGTGCGTGTGTGTGTCATGCACCTGTACGTGACTATATGAGTGTTTGCGTGGCGGACGTTTGGTCGCACTGGCAGGAGTTTGTGAATCACAGGTTGGCTGGGCAGTTCTTTGGGGCACTGATGTCAACCTGTCATCACCTGGCACTGATGTCAACCTGTGTAATTAATCGGACATGGGGCAGGGGAGTGGGGTCATCGGATGAAGACACATCATGCGCCAGGACTGTGTATTTTCATGGGGACGTTTATACGTCTAGTGTGTTTCGTTGTTACACTGCACATAGAATAATAAATTGTGAGTAACCTAAGATGAAGAACATGTCAGCAGATTTTTTTCCTGAATGGGTGTGTGCAGATGGTCCTATACAGTACTTGCATATTTGTAAGCTCAGACGTTAATGTACACCAGTGTTTCTATGAAGTGTCGCTGCATATGGGTGGTTGACGTTTAAGGACGTAACGCCAAAAAAAATTGATTGAAAAAATTGGAAAAAATAGAACAAAATAAAGCACTTAGTGATCCGTGGAATTTCGCCTAATTTTTGCCATTTTTGAGAAAATGTGTCCTGCATCAACACATTGCATAGGCATGTCACACCGCAGGAAAATGAAGTCGCACCACAGGAAATTCACTGCATTATGGCCATTTTAATCCTTTTGTATACATGACTGACATCTGAGCTCATGCTAACTTGATAATGATATTGTGTTTAATCTTAATATGTGTTTTCATTTATAAAAAACTTTTTTTCCTTCTATAAGAGCAGTCACACCAGGACACCATAAAATGAACCATTGTGTGACAGAAAGATTGCAATATGAAGACATATTAAGAGGTTAATAGTCACCTTAAGCTTCCACAGCACTCTCCAATAACTGAGGTACTGACTGGTTAGGAGCCAGTCTTTAAGACCCTTGTAGTTGGCCTTGCAGCTGCCCATTCACAAACATTGACATACATGTCACCCCAGAGGAAGCAATTTGTGTTACGAAATTGAACTTGTAGTTAATATTACTGTCTTGAGTTTTTTTCACATTCACATATCTTAATATAAAGTTAATATTTATGCAATCATGCCAAATGCTTCATACATTATTCAAAATGTTGTTGGTTAATTTATATATATATATATATTCCAAGTTTCATTAATGTTGCAGTCACACAACAGGATATTTGACATATAAACCTTTACATAAATCTTAACAAAAATGTTTCTTCTCATCTAAGACTAATATGACTTCTAATATCTTCTTTCATTGCCATTTGTTTTTTAAAGGAAAAAGAACAGTTTTGTTGGTTTTTAACCAATGTTACGAAAAAACAAGGCGTCACGTCTCCCATCCATATATCTTAAATGCTGAGGCGTTGAATTGAAAAACAAATTATTTCATTATTATTCAGTCATTGGGTTGCGGCATCGGTCCTAAACCACACGTGCACACATGCAGCAGGAGTATGAGTATCTTTAATGTAATTAAATGAAATAAAGGTAACACAAAAGGATTTTCAACAAATATATTGAGTGACAGACAGAGTGATCCAATCCCCCTATGTACACTGCTCACCTAAGATGGTTAAGACTGGGATACAATGTTATATTTACACAGACAACTATATTCAAGAAAAGTTTTCGAAAATTGTTTCCAATGGCTTGAAACAACTGCAACTCAATAATAAAAAGTGCACTAGAAAACAGTTCACAAATTTGATATATATTAGACATACGGTAGCCTACTGGAGTCAGGGGTTGTGCATTGCTCTGAAGCTTCTTTGTTCTGACCTCTCAATAATCTGTCAATTTTCCTTACATCTTCTTGGAGGTTGCCCATTTGATGGTTTACTGATAAATTCAAATAGTTTTAACACCAGCTGTTCAATGTTGCTTTCTTTCATTCAAACAGTAGTGCTGTAAAAGAATGTCTCGTTGCTATCTATTAGGGATTATTACCTTACTAATATATTGTTGTAAAATCCATTAGCTGGTATGGATGTAAATCACAGCCTCCACGATGACATGAGTCACTATCGATATCTCATTATGCGATGTGATTATTTTCGATACTTAAGAATGCCCCACGATACGATACAATAAGTTTCGATTAGACTTTTTTCCAATTACTTTACCACTTCTATTATGTTATGGAGCTAGGGCATTAGGCAGGGGCCAGCGATTCGGTTATTTTCAATACTTAATAATGCCCCACGATGCAATGCGATTTGGGTCAATTGTCAGATTATATTGCGATACATTTCGATTATTCTTTAAGCCGCTGGATTGTGTTGTGGAATGGCTCCTACTTCAGCCTCAACATTTGGCCTAGATTAGATTAACAGTAATTTATCTTGTCAATGGGAAGTTGTTGGATTGTTGAGAGGTCGGAACCAACTATTACAGAATTCTCGTAATGAAATCTCACAAGCAAGGATGTAGGCCTATCTCATCATGATACAGTAGCTGTTGAGGTCAAAAGGAATTCCTCCTATTTTGGTGCCTGTTTGGGAAGACTTGTAGAAGACTTCTTGGACCAACAGCTCTTCTGGTGAAGTTTTCATTGTTAATGTCCTTCAGAAGCCTCTGGTTTTCTGTTTGCTCACTCATGTCATATTCCATTTCACTCATAGCTTCGGCTCCCATGGTACTCTCAGCTGTACTTTGGGTCTGATAACCAGAGGATGCGCCGTAACGGAAAGACCTCAACCTCCACCAATGCACATACGCTGGTCCACGATTGACAGACATGCTAGCTTCTGAAGGAGTATCTCCACTCACTGAAATAAGGTCATGAGGTCAGCAAGAGAGTTTGTTATACAATAAATAGTGTGTACTACATATAATGGCTGCAAAAATATCAGGAAAGTGGAAAAACATGGCACAAATATGAATTATTGACTGTGGTTTAAGGATGAAGGTTTATGGTATTGCTAGGCCAAGCATTGCCACTTTTAGCAGGAGAGCTGTAACAATACTCCTACTGTAGCAGTAGTAATGATAATTAAAGCCGCAAGCGGCCTTGGCGGGCCCTCGCACCTACGGCCAGGGGGGACGTTGCATGTCGCCCTGCCGTAATACCCCTACCATACCTGTGAAAAATGGATGAAGTGTAACAGTTTTCTGACATTTATGAGGAAGGTGAAGGTGTCATTGTGGTAACACTGGTTTTAGCATGAACATTGAGCATTAGCATGACTGGCAAGGCCTTATACCCGCCAAAGCAAAAATGGAGTCTGTACAACCTTCGGTTCATGAGATATTGAGGAAAAATGGATTGTTAATTAGCATTAGCAATTATCATTCAGTGTTGCTACTATGACCCCTAAATACAAAAATGGAGTCTCCATGACTTTTGGTTCCCGAGATATTGAAGAAAAACAAATTAGCATTGTTAGCATAAGCAAATTAGAATTAACATGACTGACATGTTGGTATGACCTCCCCAAAACAAAAATGGAGTCTCTACGACATTTGGTTCACGAGATATTGAAGGAAATTAAATTAGCATTGCTAGCGTTAGCAATTTATCATTAGCATGATTGACATGTTGCTATGACCTCCCCAAAACAAAAATGGAGGTCCAGTTCACAAGATATTAAAAATATTAAAGAATTATATTTTTCCTGCAGTTCCATTGCCTACCACATGGTGGCGCTACACCAGATTGCTATTTCAGGCATATAAAAAAGTTAGTATTCATTGTATGAATAGACATGTGCGTTTACACCGTTTAAAAACACTGCAAACTGAAATGGGGGCCAACTTCCTGTTTTAAAGTAGGTCCCATTATCTCACTTCCTGTTGGGTGTGGCCATGCCATTGTGTGACATTTTTTTTTGTCTAAGTGAGATACACATCCAAAAATAATTCTAAGTCCATAGCTTGTACTTTACGCCTCCCCCGACCCATAGGTCTATCCGCTAGGGGGCGCTACAGAGCCCCTGGGTTGAGTTAGGGGCGGGGCTTTGTTGGAGTTGTTCATGCCACCCTATTGAACAAGTGTGTCAAGTAAATTTCGAAGTAACACATGGCAACCTCCTCAAAAAGTGCCCAACAGTCATCAATGTTCATCAAGCCGCCATCTTGTTTTCTTACAACGTATCGAAAAATCGTTCGCAATTATTCATCTGCTATATCTTGAGATCATATACACCGAAAATTGGACATATTGGTTGCACGGTTTATGAGGAGTGTTTCAAATTCCATGGTGTGTCAAATTCCATCGTATGTGAAAAGTTCAACTTCAAGTCCAATTATCTCACTTCCTGTTGGGCGTGGCCATGGCATCGTAATTACCTTTTTGGTTCGTCTTAGTGAGATACACACCCCCAAAAAATTTCGAGTCCGTAGCTCAAACTTTATGTTGGCCTCTGCCCCACGCCCCGCACACGTTAGGGGGCGTGTCCTCGTCCCCTTGCTCCACCCCGACCCGAGCTTCCGGTTCTGAGTAGCGGTCATCATGTCCGATCAACATGCAAAAGGGCAAGTCACCAAGTGCTTCCCAGACAAAATGGGCAGCCCAAACGTGGATGAAAAAGAAAAATAATAATAATTAAAGCCGCAAGCGGCGATGACGGGCCCTCGCACCTACGTTGCAGGGCCGGGGCATATTGCCAGCGCCCCATCACCATTTTTTGTTTGTCTAAGCCAGATACACAAAACTTACTTTCAAGCAACATGTATTATATGCATACATGTGTGCGTTTTAAAATGCCAAAAAAGTCCAAATGTCTCACTTCCTGTTGGGCGTGGCCATATCGTTGTATGGACTTTATTGTGCGCCTTAGTGAGATACACAACTTAAAAAAAACTCCCGAGTCTGTAGCTCAAAGTAGATGTTGGCCCCGCCCCTAAACATGTTTGGGGGTGTGGCCTCAATTTCAGGCAAATACAAAAGTCAGTATTCATTATATGCATACATGTGTGCGTTTGCACGGTTTTAAAACACTCCAAACTGAAATGGTGGCCAACTTCCTGTTTTAAAATGACAAAAAAGTCAAAATATGTCACTTCCTGTTGGGCGTGGCCATATCGTTGCATGGACTTTATTGTGCGCCTTAGTGAGATACACAACTTTAAGAAACTCCCGAGTCTGTAGCTCAAAGTAGAGGTTGGCCCCGCCCCTAAACTTCCTGTTGGGCGTGGCCATATCGTTGTATGGACTTTATTATGCGCCTTAGTGAGATACACACCTTAAAAAAACTCCCGAGTCTGTAGCTCAAAGTATATGTTGGCCCCGGCCCTAAACGCATTTGGGGGCGTGGCCTCGTACCCGCGCTCCATCAGGGGTTAAGATTCTGCGTCTGAGTAGTGGTGGGAATCTCCAATGTGTTTACCAAGTGGCGTAAGTGTCCGACCACCGGAAGAACCCAATTTATATACCCAAATTCATTGAGCCGCCATCTTGTCAAATTACGAGATATCAAAAATTCCTTTGCAATATATTATCGTCAATGCCTTGAGGTCATGTCCACCGAATATGAAGTCAATACGATGTACGGTGTAGGACAAGTACGTTAAAGTCCGAAACAAATGCCAAAAAATTCCAAAAAGTGCCAAAAAAGTCAAAATATCTCACTTCCTGTTGGGCGTGGCCATATCGTTGTATTGGACTTTATTATGCGCCTTGGTGAGATACACATTTTAAAAAAACTCCCGAGTCTGTAGCTCAAAGTATATGTTAGCCCCACCCCTAAACGCGTTTGGGGGCGTGGCGTCGCCTCCCTGTTCCATCAGGGGTTAATATTCGGCACCTGAGTAGCGGTGGCTATCTCCGATTTGTGTACCAAGTGGCGTAAGTGTCCGAGCACCGGAAGTACCCGAAAAATGGCCCAACGTGGCTAAATACCAAGGGAGAATAATAATAATAATAATCCTTAGGAAAACAATAGGGCTTCGCACCGAGAGGGCGAAGGGCCACCGCGTGGCCCTTGCACTTCGGTGCTCGGGCCCTAATAATAATCCGAGCAAGAACAATAGGGCCTCGCGCCTTCGGTGCTCGGGCCCTAATAATATAATAATAAAGGGAAACAAACTCACTTTATAGTGAAAGCAAAGCATTTAAACAATTATGTGTTTAGCTTACTGTCTGGGATGGAGATGGGAATGCTTCCATCTCTTGCTGCAACTGCTGATGTGTCTGGCTCTGTGACTACAGCTTTCAGCATTCTCTCAATTAGATCATCTTCCCGCTTGATCCACTCCTCTTCTGTGAGAGTCTTTTGAAAACGTAACAATTTTGATTGCTTTTCTTCAGGAGCAAATGGTTTTCCTCTGTTTCTAACCATTAGCTCATCCACCTTCTCCAACAGCTTGCTGACTTGAGACGTAAAGTCGTCTTCATAGAAGCTGAGAGCATGATACCTGTAGCCACATTTCTCCACAAGCAAACGAAGATCTCCGCCTTCACTCACAATGAACTCTTCAACTGATTTCTCACCAAGCCAATCTCTCCAAGTGAACAGAAGTATGGTGTGTTTCCATACATTCTGACCAATCCTGGCCATGTGCTTTAATGTGGCTTCTCTGTCTTCCTGTGTGAATGACTCGTCTGCAGGGATGACCAACAGGAAAGCATGTGGACCAGGTGAGAACATGGACACACCGCGGGCAATCTCCTGTTCCACCAAAACGGATGCATCATCAGGTGCTGTACTCCAGCTTGGTGTGTTTACCACTGACACGTTCTTGTTAAAAACTTGGGCTTGACATAAAACACTCTTGGGGATCTGTTGAGATCCTTTGAATATCTGTAAAGGGATTACAAGTCGACAATATCACATCAGAATTAGAAGTTGATGGTGATGGTGAGGATGCTGTGTGTGGGTGTGGGAGGGAGAGGGAGAGGAAGTGAGTGTGTGTATGTGTGAATATCCTGACATTCCCCAATGAGCTCTATGATCCCCATGCATGCAAAAGTGGATGTCTGTTCCTGTCCTGTATCATTTGAAAGAAGTATAAACTTTCCCATCATGTAGGCCTATGGCACTTGCTTTTATACTCAAACATGACTGAGACAATGGGTTGTGAATTCATAATAACAGGTCGCATTACATCTGACCCACACTTCACTCTTCAATATACTCCGTAGATTTCCATGCCACGTTTTGGGGCTAACTCTCCAGTTTAATTCTAACTCACAAGAAATAAAACCCCATTAATTTTCAATGGGGGTTCATTTCTGGTGAGTGATAATTTAACTGGTGAGTTAGCACCTAAACCTGGCATGGAAAGCTACGGGGTATATTGAAGAGTGAAGTGTGGGTCACCAGATCAAACAAACAAAAACAGCTGACAGCAAAGCATCAAGGATATCTGGACTTCCATAACGCCCATGCAATGCCTCTGCCATTGACTTAAATGTTTAACTCATCATGGCAGTGATTAAGACAAAGACAGTCCTAACTAAGTATTGTACATCGACATGTTATGTAGAAAGTAGAAAATTTCAACTGATTTGATGTGACCCAAATTTCTGTATTATTTCCGAGGAAAATTGAGATTTTTATCACAATATCCTAATAATGTGAATTCCTTTTTTGGAGCTGGAAGGCCAAAATAAGTAGAAATTAACAAATTATTAATGATTGGAATAGTTTAAAATGTGCATCTCTACAAGCCATGAAAGTTAAACATTATTGATGGAATTGTGGAAATAAATAAACTTTTCCATGATATTCTAATATGGCCAGTCCCTGTATATGAGTGATTCGACAATTAGACTGCCCTTTTGGCAAAGTAAAAAAAGGACTAACATGTACATTATCAGTACTTTTTAAAAAGATAAATGACCTAGATGTTTCCATAGTGTATACCTTTAAGTTTTCAAACAATTGCATAGCTTAGGGTGGGTTGCACCAACGTGGTTTAAATTTTAATCTGCATTTAATCTAAGTTTAATTTTTAGTTATGTTGCACCAAAGTTAAACCCAGTTTAAACTTAGCTTCCAGTAATCTCTGGTTAAATCTAATCCATGGCTAAACTCAGATTTAATACCCCACTTAAACTGAGATTAATTTTGAGTCTGTTGCACCAGTGATTTTAACCCAAGGATAAACCTGCATTGCCTGATTAATTTAAGCCACCCCTGGAGGAGGTTTAAATGCGTTATTCGGACAACATGGCTGCTGTTATTCGTCTGCTTGAGTTACAAGATAGAGTTCCACGCATAAATATTCAACATAGGCTAAACCCTGTTGAATTCTACAGCAATAGTGAGTTTCAGATTCACAAAATAGGCCCTAATAGTCTGTTGTGGCACCCATTCTCCAGATTCTCGTTGCTTATCGCCACATGTTGTTTCCAGATGATGGATGGTGAACTATTTGGTGTCTACAAGTCCAGTCAGGTCCCCTGAATATAACTTAACTGGCCTATTGCAAATAGATAATGACATAAATAAGCAAATATGATTTGATTTATTCATTTGCATTGAATGATGCCACTCAAAAGTTCTTCAAGTGAGTTGTTATGAGCTCAATGGCTTTCCCATGCTCTGCAGCCTTTCTTTTTGCATTAAAATAACCTCCTTCTTCAGTCATCTGAGCAGAAAGACAGAAATTGATGAGCCATAGCCATAACAAATAATTCCATTCACCAATTATTTTCCAAAATATGACGAACAAAACGGTAGAATTAAGTAGGCTTTAAAAAACGTGTCATCTGAAGATAGTAAGGATATGTCTTTAAAAGGATAATCAACTGCTGTCATTGTAGATGGTCCGGCGACTGTCACTTCTGTCATAGGGTGCATCCCAATATGCCACCTTGCCTCCTCCACTTGTGCTTGTCTCCTCGCCCCGCCTCCTGGCCCCTCCTCCGTGGAGAAAACGATAAAGTTTCCCAGCTGTCAGCCTAGCCACAACAACTTTTGAGGGACTGTTTTTCATTCACCATAACAATTGCCAACGAGAAAAAGTCTCTACAATTGAGCTTTTGCAAGATATTGAAATATAATGCTGTTGTCAGTGATGTCATCATGACAAGAAGCGAGTGGAGGAGGCAAGTGGAGGAGGCAAGGTCACAGATTAATACCTCGTTCAAAAATTCGAGAATCCCCAGAAAGCCGACCTAAAACCTCGGGAAAGTGGGAGTGAACATTTGGTGACGCAATGTCAGATCGATAATTATCTAGGTTGATCTCTGGCGGAAGTATAGAACAACGAGTTCCCGAGCTTGTGTTTTGTGTGACGACACACGCATCATCAACATGGCGCCCATGCATGCAACTGACATGTAAACAGTATCATAAAAGCTAAAATATCGTCTTGTAATCACTATCAACAACACCAGTTGATGTCATTCAATTGCAGATGCATATATGACAGCAATGCTGGTCTCTGACTGTTTAATTTGGCTTACTTCAGCTAAAATGATATGTCGTGGGTGTGGAGGCTCAAGTGGAGGTCAAAAAAAAAGAAAAGAGAACCAAAACAAAACACGCATGATTTCCGATTGTTCCGGGATCAGTGGCGTTCATGTGCCAAAGTCCAGAACTTGGCTGTCACGTGAGCAGTGTCGTCAGCTGTCTCGAGAGGTCCCGAGCCCGTGAAGGCGACATAACTGCACTCATGGTCGGACCCAAACAGTGACGTCACGTCTGTGAACAAACTTCATGCAAGCGGGACGGTGGAGTCAGAAGTGCTAGGTAGTACCACTACAACTACCGAGATGTTCATTTCTATTGATGCAGTGTAAATAAAATAAACAAAACAGAATCGCCATTGGATTATGTGGAATGTGTGTTCTGTATGCCCTTTTGAGTAAGTCATTACCTTAGTAACAAGAGACCACTTTGTGAACAGGATTCGCTTAGCCTACAGTAAAACTAGCCTTGCTGCAGCTTGTTCTTAACGAAACGGAGTTTAAATTAATGTTTTGCCAAGTTGTTACAATGGTTATACATTCATGAAATGAATCATGCATTGCCATTTCGTTTAAAATCAGTGGTAAACATTTAATACGAAGTGTTATGTTGGAATATGACATGTTATTGGTGGACACAAGGTGGACATGAGTCCAACTCCAATGACGTTTTGTAGTAGACTGTAAAGCGAAGTCAGCATCTACGAAGCATGTTCGTTGTTTGTAGCCTAGCCTACATCAATGACGAATTACTTTTACATTTTGGGCATTAACTGTGGTGCTACCACTTGACGTCTGGTGCTGAAAAACGTCATTGATGTAGCCTACAGACATATAGGTGGATACTTGGTGACGTTAGCAAAGCAGCAAAGTTAGCAACTTTTCTCCTGTCCAGAGCATCAAAGGGGTTGGAGAGGGAGAGCTGCTTCGGGATTAATATTAATATACCTTCGCCGTCAGCGGGTCAATGTTTTCTTTGTACAGTCCCACTATGCCGCCTGTCTTGTGTTTCCATTGCGATCTACCGGTATCTTAACTTTGATACAATGTAACGGCCGCTACGCATGCAATGTTTACAAAATGTCAAACAGGCCGAATTCCATACCACTGAACGTGAACGTCTATCCCCGCCTCCTACAACTCAATGTGTGATCGTTTGTTTGTTAAATATTCAATAATAAATGTACGTTTTTAGGCACACATTTGACCTACCCATCAATGGTGGCTGATGAACATATTTAAATCTACTTTAATCCTTGATTAAACCAGTTTAGGTAATCCAGGTTTAAATTTAAGATGTGCAACACATCTCAGATTAATTTAAACCCTGTTTAAACATGGATTAACTAAACTCAGTTTAGGCCTAAACTAGGTTTAAGTTAAGCCATGTTGGTGCAACCCACCCTTAGTCTTAAATCGTTTGTTAAATATTTTAATGGAAACTATTTATTATACTATTACTATACTTTGCTTGAATATTTTGTCATATATCAACAGTGTATAAAAATACTACACAGTAAAAAAAAAAAAAAAACACAAGTTTGAAAGTGCTTATGTCCATTACCAATAATGTTGTCATCAATCTGTGCAATTGATATGGAAAATGTGATTCTTGAGCTTCATAAGTAGGATTTGACACTTTTTTCATTATAAATTCCTGTAACGTCTGATTTGAATTTAGTCACCCTCCTTACACAAGACTTCCCTCTCCAGAGATAAACCCTACTATCTGTTCTCAGGATTTCCCCAACACATAAGAGATCAATAGCACAATAACCCTTTCAAAACAGTCAACTGTGTTATGGTCAACAGTGCAGGGGAACAAGTCGGCACTTTTTAAGGAGAAAAAAAACAGAGCAGACAAACCCATCTCCCTAAAACATTAAATATATTGTTTGTTTGTCTATCAATATGGAGATAAATTGGCAAAAACATACTCTTCCTCAACTGTCATAGCTGATGCGTAACACAATTGACGGTGACACAGCTTGATATTTCAGCCATTTTCAGGGTGTTGTGCTAACTGAAGACATCAGAACTTCCACCAAAACACCTTAATCATGTCTTTGTACGCTTTATCTACTTTTGATTTCTAATTGAGGTTCTTATGATTCAGTTGATTACACAGTTGATGGGCAATTGTCCCTCTCTAAGAACATAAAAAAATAATGGATTAAATTATGGAAGAGGTGAACTCAAAATTTACCAAACAGTCTTCACATCACCACCCAAAGAGGTAATGACATTTTATGGCGTTGTCTTAGGGGGTTTCAGTGTGTGCATGACACGGGTAACACTGTTTTCTTAGATGCACACAAAATGGCCAATTTATTGCATAATTGAAAGCACAACAGACTTTTAACAGTTTGTTTTTTACATGCTAATATGAAGACTGAATCTGACATTTGGAAAACAGGACGGCATGAAAACGTCCAAAAACCAGTATTAATTATTCATTCTTGCAGAGGAAAATAATGTTATATCTTCACTTTCTGTATTACATGAAAGATAAATGTGTGCTAAACATCATTGGTTGCCATTAATAGTTAGTGGAATTGGCAAATAAAGCCCATGGACTTAAAATGGCACTGTAATTGTAGAATGACCCATATACCTGTGTGTGTGTGTGTGTGTGTGTGTGTGTGTGTGTGTGTGTGTGTGTGTGTGTGTGTGTGTGTGTGTGTGTGTGTGTGTGTGTGTGTGTGTGTGTGTGTGGACATAATCAAGCCAACATCACAAGCAAATACAAAGTGCACAGAAGATATACAGAACAACAAGTGCAGTTGCTTAGAGGGGTTAGTTTTTTTATTATTATTTTTTATAAAGAGTAAATAACGAGTACACACACACACAAACACACACACACAAACTAAACTAAACTAAACATCATGTCAAGAGTCTGCCCTGGGGCAAGGCCAGCTCAAGCATTAGTCTAGTAGATTATCTCGAAAGAGGAAGGTCTTTAGTTGTTTCTAGTTGTTTCTTATATATATATATATATATATATATATATATATATATATATATGTACAGCAGTTAGCAGTTACCTTGGTAATGCCCGTCAAAAATGCTGGTCCCATGAGAGCATTGCTAAGTCCGCATTTCAATGAATCTCTCCCACCAGTAAGAAGAAGTGTTTGCTTTGAGAAATGATGTTTCTGACCTTAAAAAAAAGCAACAACAACAATGTAGAACTTCAACACTTTTTTAGGATCTGCAGTGGGTATGTCACAATGATGTATATTTTGTCAGTGTGCATTGAGCAAAATTAACACATATTATTTATTAGTAAAGAGTTAAGTGGAAGCCCAATGAAGTGAACCCTGGAAAATGTTAAAGAATGATGTTTAAGAACGCAGAGGATGCACACACATCACAGTAGCACAGGTGCTGGACAAAATAAAATAAAATAATAATAAATTTATTGCCACAAGAATCATGTTTACCACATGCATTTCATTCATGTCTTTGTTTTAAATCAAGTAGTTGACTTGCCGAAGCAACACCATCAAAAATGCCAGTTAAAGGAAAAAACTAGTAAGTAACTAGAAACTATTAGCTAGTAACTAGTAACTACTTGTAGTAAAAAAAGGCTAGTAAAGTGGCTTGTGGACAAATTACAGGGTTTCGAGTTTTTCTCATGGATATCCGTGACCCGAAAATGAGGCGTACATCAGCCGTACAACTATGGGCAGGCATAAACCCTAGTGGGCAACGCCTTTTTTCGAAATGACATAAAGTGTAAGCTCTTCCTAATTCACTAGCTCAGGACATACAGAGGCGATGCACTTGGAAGCGTAGCATGTCTATGTAACCTCAGTTTTTCAAAGGGAGCGAGTGAAAACGTTCTTTAGTGGAAGTTGATCTATAAATATGTCTGACAAACACAAGAAACGAATTAGGCCAACTTAATCATTCTTACCTTTGTGCAGTTCCTTTAGAGTTGCTCTGACTTTTTCAGTTTTCCATCTGAGCTTTTCAACGTTTTCCTCGTTTACAATCGTCTTCTCTGCAGTTACCCTGACTTCATCTCTATCCATCTCATAACAACTGCCATGGTTTCTGGCAACCAGCTCATCTATCTTCTCAAACAGCTCATCCACTTGGTGTTTATCCTCTCTGTTCTTATTATTGAAGACATGATATCTATTTCCACACTTTACAATGAGCGTCTGGAGATATTCCCCTTCAGTTTCGATGTGTTCTTCGATTATGGTATCTCCAAGCCAATCTCCTCTACCAAAGAGAATGATTGTGTAATCCCACACATCCTCGCCTAAGAGCAGCATGTGTTCCATCAAAGCTTGGTGGAAAACCTTGTTATATGCTGATGCAACAGGAATTGTGAGAAGAATAACATGTGGTCCAGGAGGACAAAGGGACAGACCACATTTCATTTCCAGTTTGTCCATTGTGGTTGTAGCAGATAAAGGATTGATGAAATACCATCCAGGTGTATCAACCACTGTGATATGTCTTCCTGCAACAATGCCTTGTTGGATTGAACTCCGGACTGTTCTCTTACTCCCTTCAACAAATGCTTTTCTTCCTAGGATGGTATTCCCTGATGAACTTCTTGTTCCATACTGTGGTCCGACAACCACAATTCTTCTCTCTTTCAAGTAGTCAGGCTGATCTCTGTTTGTAGAATCTATGTTAAAAACGAAATGAAGTAAATGCTTTTGCAACATATTTTCTCTACATGATATAATGTCCAAAAAGTAAATAAAAATGTAGGCTATTTAAAAGTGAGATCATTAGTACTCACTCTTCTTTTACCCTATCTGAATACTTTATCAGAAAATCAAGATACTAAATTGAAAACAAGACAGCTTTTGCCATTACCACTTCTTTGCGACTCCAGGTGTCTTGCCATTCGTGATTTCACTTTCTTGATCCTTTTCTCAGCTCCCTCTTTAACTGTCTGCCTCCACTGTTCCCAGATGAATGGATTCTCAACAGATTCAAAGCAGTGCCCTTGGTTTAATTCAACCATCTCATCTATTTTGTTTAACAATCTTAGAACTTGATACTCATCATCTCTGTTTTTATTGTCAAGGATATGGTACCTATTCTGACATTTCCCAATGACCCACTGCAAGCCTGACCAATCTTTAAGGTGACTTGTGAAAGCATCATAGTTGGAAGGGCCATTGGAGGTTAACAACACAAGTGTGTATTTCCAGATATCCCCAAGGACTCTGATGTGCTCTTCCAAAGAAAGTCTGTAATCACAAGGGAAGATCATGTCTACTGGAATGACAAGGAGAAAGGCATGTGGTCCCGGATGGCATAATGCGGTTCCATTTGACAACTCCATTTGGTCACGTTTTGGGGTGTGCTCAAGAGAATAATGCCACCACCAGCCAGGTGTATCAACCACAGTCATGTGTCTCCCAAATCGATGCCCCTCACTCTTAACTGATATTGCGGTTCGCTTTCGAACGGGGCTGTCATCTCTCCCTAGGATTGTGTTTGCTGAGGAAGTCTTTCCACTAGCCTCTATATTCCCTAACTCTCTACCCCCTAGCAGCACAATCCGCAGAGTTGAGGGGTGATGTCCTGCAAGAGAGATAGTTTTGTGTATTAGTTCTTGACCCAATAAATTGTGATACCAATGAAATGATGTACAGGATACACCGCCTCGGCTATATGAGTAAAACCGTCATTACCATGACCAGGAGGATCCACACTCGTCATAGTTCCTGATGGTGTATTAGACGTTCACAATTTTTTTCCTTTTGCTGAGACTTTATACTGATATAAACTCATCTATGGACAGACAACAACAGACAAACTTCAAAATGTGGAATTTGAATAATATGGTGTGTTACATACATACGCCACCGCCTATTAGCATTGGCACCCTTGAAGTTAAAGCACGTAATGAGAAATATCTCCAGACAACAAATAATGAGGTCAAACATGATTTTTATTAAATATAGGTTGTAGTTGATAGCCTACAAAAAAATGATGATGATCAACAACATTAAAAACTAAACTATGAGAGGGAAAAAACTGAAAAATTAAAGCTCCCAGAGTTACTGGTATTGGCACCCTTTACTGGATATCACTGTGGAATAGGGTGACCAGATTTGGATTTGTAAAAAGGAGGACACTTTTTTTTTTGAGGAGGGGGGGGGGGGTCATCGGTGTATCTGTGTATCTACAGGTATGAAAGTATATATGGGTATGAGGTATGATAGTAGGCCTATAAAGTATCAACACATCCAAAATGGTCATTTGTTTAAAAGCCACTCGAACTTTTTGGCATGCACATTCATTTGTCTACCATAAATGACAATTAAAATCTCTTCAGTTACGCCTATAGGCCTATCACATAATTTGTGTGATCATATGATGCACAGCCTTTGTTACAATCCTAGATAGTAGGCCTAACACCTATATTGGAGTAGCTAAACGGCATAACAATGCAGCTCAATTTCATAGGCCTATTCTAATTTCTGCATTAGGTTTTTAAAAATAGATTCACCATCATGCAGGCCCAGCTCAGCCATTCCCCACAAAGATGAACAGCATTAGGCTATATAACATTGGAAACTAAATATAAAACATTTGTGGTTTTCAACTGAATTGATAATGAAGTTCTATTAGGCTACATTTTAGGCTTAATATGTTTATAAGACACCTCACAATTTACCCCTCCACTGTCATCCATTAGGCCTATTTAGATAGGCTATTTATACTGTGCTCAGAGATTAGCAATGGGACACCATTAAGAGAGGAAGTGGAGTTTTACCTAGGCCTATTAATAAGATAACCCATACAGCGTTATCAATAACTGCAAAGGCAATAGACAGAAGAAGAAGCTGATGAAGAAGAAGCTCAATTTCTTAACTCAGGAATGAGTCCTTCTAGCTCCGAGAAATTGCTTTTGCAAATAACTTGGAAATGTCAGATCATGAAAGAATTTTTAGGCTAAGTCTTGTGACAAGGTGTAACAAAACTTGTACCTCCTTAAATGATGGATTTGGTGGTGTTACTAGGCATACTCCTGTGTTAGATTACCTTCATACCTGGCTTCACACGCGGGAATTTTTGTTCAACTCCACCGCGAACGTGCATTTGCGTTTCTATCGGCATTGCAGTCCGTCGAACCGGCGGACAGATGCACTTTCGCTTGTAAACATGGGGCGCACTGGCTAGTCCCCGAGGCTACTTCTTTCGGACACATGGTGCGAAGTGGCTAGATTTGACGTGACTAATTTGTGAATGGTAGAGAGAAACCTGGAGTGGAGTCAAATGGAACGGAGTGAAAATTACAGTGCAGATGAATTAGGTCTATATTTCAGGCAGTCCAACAAAATCCCGGGCATTTCTGAAATTCCCCCCGGACATTTTTTTAGGTCTCAAAAGTAGGACATGTCCGGGCAAAACCGGACGTCTGGTCACCCTACCGTGGAAGCTTAATTTGACTCAAATATGATAAATCACGAATCACCTTTGATAAATTGCTTTTATTCGACATGAATTGGCAAATGCTGGACGATGTTTGTGTTTTAAAAAGCCAACGGTTACAACTTGTTCCTCTTTCACAAACGTGAAGACAGAGGAGCTTTCTGTGGACACCAGAAATACTATTATTCGCAAAAACAATACCTCCAAATTATAAAAAAAGTCATCTCAAAATACCTAGGTATACTAATAATACTGTAAAGAACCTCCATGCATGTGGGGGTAAGGGAAAAATGTATGATAGATGTCTTTAAAAATTGGTGCAAATAGTGAAAAAACAGGTCTAACATCTACAGACCTGATGGTCATCTTTGAACCGTTTTGGGTAGTTTAAACAAGCACCACATGTTAAACACAAATCAGTGCTTCTTGGGTGAAGACCAATTTAAATGTCATTGCATTTACTAGTTACTTCTCCAAATAATTTTGTTAGTAACTGCGTTACTTCATTGGAAAAGTAGCCTAGATAGTTACCAGGAAAAGTATTTATCACATTACTTTTTTTTTTGCTTAAAATTGTCAAAGAAATTACATTTATCCTTGTTCTGTTATTTTGGCTGTAATTTTTGCTTAGACGCTCAAAGCTGTCAAAGCTCTTCATGACCAATAGGTTATATGTGTTCACAGTGTTCATAAACACTATGCTGTGAGGCGAGGCGAGGCAAGACAGTGGCAGCCAACCACGTAAGCTTATTTTCTGACCGACAGCGGATTCCACAATCAGAGATTAATTTGTGATTTTTGCCTTATGCCCCGTGTAGACAAAGCGTGAACTACACAACCTGAGCGGCGGAAGTTATTATTTCTGTATGGAGGGAAGGTGAATAACGGTAGGGACACATAGACGCGATTTTGGCCAAACGAAGCGAACTTCGTCATTCATTCCTATGAGAGAGGCGAAAGCAAGCGAACAGGAGCAAAGCGAAGCAAAATCATTGAACAAAGTTTAATGTTATGCAAATGAGGAGCGAACATAACTATTCCATTCCATTTGATTCGCCACAACGACCTGATGACGGTTGAGCTGTCAATGAATTTCGCCTCTCTTTGCTTCGCTCGCTTCGCCTGCTATGTGTCCCTACCGTTGGGCTACCAGAACAATTCGCCAGGAGCGAAGCGAACTGAGTGACCAGAGCGAATTTTGACGATTAAAATCAAGATAATCGTAAAGTGAATCGCTATGACACGGTTTTGCGGAAACCAATTGGAACTTTCATATCGACGAATGTCCCAGGCTGTCAAGACAGAGCCGTTATGTGATTAGCTGAATCGAAGAAATTAGAATATAGGGAGAAGATTCCGTCTCATTGGTTCCCATTGTAAGTCTTTCATGTTGGAAAATGTATGGAATGGAAAAGGGAGCCCATATGCTAAATACATTGCTACTGCAATTTCCAGTCACAAATCTCATCAACAAAATATTCCTGGTAAGCATTATGGCTGGTGTTTAATGATCAAATGAAACGAATATTCATCTATTATTCACATTAAATATTTTGCCTATTTCTAAAACATCAATCCAACCCTAAATAAAATTTCCGGGCATAACTTGTTGAAACGGCAACTTGAAACTGTGCCATTGGTGCGACAATATTTACAGGGCCGTGACGTCATAAGGTTGACACCCTCTTTTTGCTAGTATGGCTGGCTGCGGAAATATCATACATTTGAAGGACCCATCATAAACGAACCAAAGATACAAACATCGACATGTCGAAAGAACACACCTCAAACATTATGTGGAAAAACTCACGTTGAATATAAGCCTCACAAATAAGCCTAGTAGACTTTTCTGTGATGATGCACCACCATATGCCATATTGGAAATAATATGCCATATTCGGCACAAGATCGACGGGCACAGCACCGCGCTCCTAGGCTACACGTAGGCTACACGCTGATTATTATTAAGATATTATAAATCATATGACACAATAGTGTTGGCTGTATGTGCTGTGGTAATCTGGAAAATATGGGAGCATGTTAAGGTGCCAGCTGCCGGTTTCGCAGATTATGGATGTGACATTCCGCGCTGTCTTTGACAGGTTGAAACCGAAGTGGCTCTTTGAAACCCAGCCACCGGTACTTTAAAATTGTGTAATGTGGTAATAGCCTATTATGGTTTAAATGCAATCTTATTTAAAAATGGCGTTATATCAATTATTATGCCGTCAACTTACCGATCAACCATTGATATTTCTTTTGTTTATGGCAACGGTTGACAAGGGGGGACGATGCTTTGCCTTGACGCAGGCATGACTCAAAATTCACAGGAGCGGGGTCGCGCGTGAAAGGTGGTAAATGCTATATTTTGCGATAATTACGCGATTGGGCTACTCGAAATATGCAGCATCACAAAAATATGCGACATAATATTGACCCTACCTGAAAAAAAAACTGGAAGGAAGGATAGTCTAGCTTACATTATGTCATTAGTCGTACAAATCAATATAGACCCACTCTAAATTAAATAAACTAAAAGAAACAAACTTAGAAATCCCCAAAATACTCAGGCTGAATACGCTGAACAGCCTACCTCCAAAATATTGTTACCTTCACCAGCTCGGGACCTCTCGAGACAGCTGACGACACTGCTCACATGACAATCGAGTTCTGGAGTTTGGCGCATGAACGCCACTGATCCCGGAACAATCGGGATTCATGCGTGTTTTGTTTTGGTTCTCTTTTCTTTTTTTCACCTCACCTTGAGCCTCCACACCCACGACACATAATTTTAGCTGAAGTAAGCTAAATTAAACAGCCAGAGACCAGCATTACTGACATATGTGCATCTGCAATTGAATGACATTGACTGGTGTTGTTGATAGTGATTACAAGATGATATTTTAGCATTTATGATACTGTTTACATGTCAGTTGCATGCATGGGCGCCATGTTGATGATGCGTGTGTCGTCACACAAAACACAAGCTCGGGAACTCGTTCTTCTATACTTCCGCCAGAGATCAACCTCGATAATTATCAATCTGACATTGCGTCACCAAATGTTCACTCCCACTTTCCCGAGGTTTTAGGTCGGCTTTCTGGGGATTCTCGATTTTTTGAACGAGCCATATGAATGAAATACGACTCAAAAGCAACACGACTTGGGAAAGGAAGGGCTTCCACATAGGAGGTCAATGACGCAGAGCAGTGAAAGCCGAGAGGAAGCTGCAAGGCTGATCCCCCTTCTAACTCCCAGGAAGCACACCAACATCGCCACATGGAACGTCAGGACTATGTATGAAACGGGGAAGACAGCACAGGTCGCACACAGAGATGAGAAATTACAACATCTCTCTCCTGGGGCTATGTGAGACAAGGTGGCTACAGGCAGGACAGCTGCGACTAACATCAGGAGAGATGGTGTTATATTCTGGCCACACCGAAGATGGCGCACCGCACACGGAAGGGGTGGCCCTGATGCTGGCCCCACAGGCACAGCGTTCTCTCATTGGATGGGAACCAGTAAACCCACGAATTATCACCGCCACATTTGCCACCAAGAAGAACAACATCAATTTGAGCATCATCCAATGTTATGCCCCAACAAACGATGCTGAAGAGGAGAGGAAAGACGAATTCTACGATCAACTACAGTATGTGCTAGCCAGACAGAAAGCAAAGGATATCACCATTCTCATGGGCGACTTCAATGCCAAGATTGGAGCCGACAACACGGGCTATGAAGACATCATGGGAGCACAGGGATTGGGGCAGATGAATGAAAACGGAGAGCGCTTAGCAGACCTGTGCTCACTCAACCAAATGGTAATCGGAGGCAGCATCTTCCCCCACAAAAGGATCCACAAAGCCACTTGGAGATCCCCAGATCACATCACAGAGAACCAAATAGATCATATCTGCATCTGTAGAAAGTTCCGAAGATCATGCCAAGATGTGCGGGTAAAAAGAGGTGCGGATGTAGCATCAGATCATCACCTCTTGATAATGAGTGCAAAGCATCGACTGAAGAAGCACTCCACAACCACCAGCGGAAGAATGCGATACAACGTTGGGCTTCTCAAGAATAAAGAAGTGCAGACAAAATTCCAGATCAACCTTTCGAACAGATACCATCAGCTACAGATACTGGAAGAAGACCTTGACACTGACATGGAGACAAGATGGCAACACACAAAGAAGTTGTGGAAGGACACATGTGAAGAAGTGCTGGGGAAAAAGGAGACAAAACACAAAGAATGGCTATCCATGGAGACACATCAGAAGCTGAAAGAAAGGAAGGAGAAGAAAGACAAATTGAACACGAGTACCACAAGACTGGCGAAAGCAAGGGCACAGAAGAACTACACAAACGCCAATAAAGAGGTGAAGAGAAGCATCAGAAAGGACAAACGAGATCATATAGACAATCTGGCCAAACAAGCGGAAATGGCTGCAGGTCAAGGCAACCTGAGAGACCTCTATATGATAACTAAAAAGTTAGCAGGCAAATTCCAACAGACTGACAAGCCAGTGAAGGACAAGGATGGAAAACCACTCACAACAAATGAAGATCAGCGAAGACGTTGGGCAGAACACTTCAGTGAGATACTGAACCAACCTATCCCAGCAGAGCCACCAGATATTCCACCAGCGGAGGCAGTACTACCAATTAGCTCATGTAAGCCCAGCAAAGCAGAGATCATGAAAGCGATCACTTCCATGAAGGATGGGAAAGCTGCAGGACCAGATGGAATACCAGCAGAAGCTATCAAAGCTGACCTAAAGACTGCTGTCGATATGCTGCACAGCCTTTTTTCAAAGATCTGGGAGGAAGAGACAATCCCAGAAGACTGGAGAGAGGGAACCCTCATCAAGATCCCAAAAAAGGGTGATCTCACCAGCTGCAACAACTACAGAGGAATAACCCTGCTTTCAGTCCCAGGAAAAATTCTCAACCGCATACTACTGGACAGGATGAGCAAAGCTGTGGACCCTTTCCTGAGAGACCAGCAAGCCGGATTCCGAAGCAACAGATCCTGCACAGACCAGATCTGCACTCTCCGCATCATTGTGGAACAATCTATTGAATGGAACTCTTCCCTATATGTAAATTTCGTAGACTATGAAAAAGCCTTCGACAGTGTGGACAGGGAGACACTGTGGAAACTACTGCGGCACTACGGGATTCCAGAGAAAATCATCAGCCTGATTCAGAAAACCTACCAAGGAATGACATGCAAGGTGCTACATGCAGGCCAAGTGTCGGACAGTTTTGAGGTCAGGACCAGAGTGCGGCAAGGATGCCTCCTATCACCCTTCATGTTCCTATTAGTTATTGACTGGATCATGAAGAACACAACATCAGGAAAGAAAAACGGTATTCAGTGGACCCTGTGGACGCAACTGGATGACTTAGACTTCGCAGACGACCTGGCGCTCCTCTCGCACAACCACAGGCAGATGCAGGAAAAGACCAACGAATTGGTCAAGACATCTCTAGGCGTAGGGCTAAGGATAAACAGGAAGAAGACCAACATAATGAAGTTTAATAACTTGACCAACAATCCAATAGTAATAGAAGAGGAAATTATCCAGGAAGTAAACTCCTTCACCTACTTGGGCAGCATCGTGGATAAACAGGGTGGCACCGACAAAGATGTAACAGCAAGAATTGGAAAAGCAAGAGCAGCCTTCATCATCCTGAAGAGCATCTGGTCCTCCAAGGAGATATCTATGACAACCAAAGTCCGGATCTTCAATTCAAACATAACATCCGTCCTTCTCTACGGCTCTGAAACGTGGAAGATGACAAAGAAGACTGTACAAAGGTTACAAACGTTTATTAACAGTTGTCTGCAGAGGATTTTCAGGATTTGGTGGCCAAACAAAATCAGCAACGAGGAACTCTGGAGGAAAGGGAATCAGGAGCCAGTGGAGAAACAAATACTAAGGAGAAAGTGGGGTTGGGTTGGGCACACCCTTAGGAAACCAGCAACTACCATCACACGGCAAGCCTTGACGTGGAACCCACAGGGAAAGAGGAAGAGGGGACGGCCTAAAAACACCTGGAGGCGGGACTCTGAGGCGGAGCTGAAGAGGTTGGGAACCAGCTGGGGAGAGGCGGAAAGGACAGCCCAAAACCGTGCTGCATGGAGAGGAGTCATTGATGGCCTATGCTCCATTGGGAGCGATGGGCCTAAGTAAGTAAGTAATATGAATGAAATGTTACGTCACAGGAAGCCAATCGCGGAGGACAGGTCGACACTTCAGTAAGCTAGGCCTATATTGCATTATTATTAGGCCTATTATTATTATTATTATTTATTATTATTATTATTATTTAAATGTCCGATCTGGAAAGCCAGATTTCTGAGAGAAGCCAGACTGGCAGTTACTCAGACACAAGTTCTGACGACAATGCAGGCCTAGATGCCTATCAAGATGAGCCGTTAGCCCTACCAGGGGAAAACGAGCTTCACCAACAAGAGGTTGACGAGGATGGCATTTCAGCCGTGACCTTGGATGCACGGCTGGAAGGGAAAATCCCCCTCAATGAATGGTGAGAAATTCTATTGTTTTTTTCCATTTCATTTTGGCATCTATTTTAGCTGTAAGATGGAGAGTGATCTTGTAGTATATCAAAGACTTATTTTATTCATTCAGTTTTGTTGTGTTACTAGGTGCAAGTGTAGAACTGACTTGCTGGAAAATGCAAGGGAGTACAGGTGTTGCTGGGAAGTTGGGCCAGCCATGGCCAAACTTACATTGGATGGCAGCACTGAGCCATCCTGTGTTACACAACATCAGGACTATAAAGACCTGACCAAGAGGGTGGTGCTGGAGCAAGTTGGTCCGGTGCTACGGGACAAGCAGGGTCGCCCTTACCGTCGACGAGCTGGACAGCATATCAAGATGTAAGATTATCTTTGTAATTAATTACACTTTCATTCTTTATTCAGCCAGAAGAATTCTTACAATACATCTCTAGGTCTCTAGGCTGAACTCGACCCGTTATACTTTACCTTAGGCCTGCACTTAACCTTGAAAAAATTGAACATTTATTTACAAAACATTTCAAATTGTATTTATTATGTATTCACAAAATGTTTCAACCGTTACAGGTATCTTAGAGCAGTGGCCTACAGGTGGGTTGTTCGATGGATGTGTGGCTACCTCGGCTGGGAACATACACGACCTCTGTCAGCATGCGTCTACCACAGGCTGAGAACTGATTACAGTGATGGTCAAACCAGGGGCTACAAATCCTCTATGGAAAGCTAATTCTAATAAAATACTATAACTTCATATGTTTTTAGTGTCATTTTTGGGAACATGACCAATAATGGATTTAACCGACTAAGAAAGTATACTCAGACTAGACATAGTAGACTTATACTAAGTCTTGTTGTAATTACATCTGAATACAAGTTATTATAGCTAACATTACAAATGGCTGACAAATGCAGACAACAAAATATTACAAATGACTGATTAAGTTAAAAGTTAAAATTGAGAACACGCTTAGAAATACAGAAAAGTAGGCCACTTTGAGGCAGGGTATGAACACATGTACAGGCTTCTGAAATGAAGACAAAACACTCAAATTTAACACAGAAAGACAAGGAATAGCACAATAGCAGCAAAGCTGGATCTAACTATTTGGGGCAAGCCCCTCTGCGATGGCCTTTCATTGGTTTCTTGCACTTCTTGCAGGCTCGTGCTTTCTTAGTGCGGCTTGCTGCTGAGGTGCGACTTGCTTCTGCCACAGATTCAAGCTGTGACCTGATGTTGTCCTGCTCTTGCTCTGAATAAAAATACAGGAAAGTTATCAGTGGCTACCAGAAATGTACCTGGGAAAAGGGCAGTGCTGGCCTGACATTGTTAGCTAAACGAATTTGCTTTACAAAATGTGATATGTAGGTTAGTAATGTACCTGGTGGGTAAAGCGCTGTACGTGCTTGCTTCCTTGCTTCATAGTGATGGATGGATGATTCTTTACACCTCTTCCCTGTGAACTGGCTGCAGAGAGGTGCCGGGACCAGGGCTGTGTACTTGTCATGGGTCTCTTTTAGCTGTTCTTTTGCCGTTTCTAGCATCACATGCTTGATGTCACTGACATAGTCTGAAGAAAGTACAGAATTACCATGTAATATTTAAATCAACTTCAACTTTCAACTTCAACTTTTCAACTTTATTGTCCCCAGAAGGGGCGATTAGGTGTGCAGCACATATAGACAGCAACAACAGATACCAAAGGACAGACATAAAGTGCAGTGGTCAATAAAAGGTTAAAAGGACCATAAATATAGTTATAAAAAAGATAAAAACACATCCTGAATAAATACAATTATTTTTAAACATTCATCGATAATGACTGCTGGCCCGATCAGAAAAGAAAACAGATTGATTTCCCCCCCCTGAACCAGCTTTCTGAGCTACTGAACTGTTGTGTCTGCATGCAGCCACTAGATGGTGGTGGTGTGGGGATGTTGACTTGTTTCCATGAGCATCCTATGGTGTCACATACTGTATTGTGCATTTCCATCATTATCAGCATGGCAGTAAAAACAGATGATGGGTTGCTAAACTTTTGACTTAGACGAAAACACTAAAAATTTATTTTTTCCAAATTCTTCACCTTTAACACCAAAAACGTCTCTCCCACTGTCCTGAGAGGTGAGAGTGATTCAGTAATTAAGTATGACACCCGATCTGCGTATTTAAAGTGTTTTCAAGTGTGAAAATCTGCCCTGTGTGTGTTCAATAAAGGGTCAATCTTTCTTTGGTGCATGAAATTTATTTTTGTACATACATTTTCATTCGGGAGGGTTGTAGCTTTCATATGAGTGACTTCTGAAGCCAAGTGATTAATTGAAAGTCAGGTTATTAGCTGTTATTCCAAACAGATGGATAGGCGACAACTACTGGAGAGTAGTGTATACAATGTTAGCTATACTTACGGTATGTTGGTGGTGATGGTATATGTTTTACCACTTCTTCTCCAAGCTTGTACTTTGGGTAGGTGACCTTGTAGTACGTCCTGCCATCTTTGGTGCGTTGGGGTTGTCGCCTCAAGTTTTCATTAAAGTGCAGGACTGCTAAGATGTGCCTAAGGTTAAAGACACAGAATGCCTTTTCAAAATATGAACACACGTACACAGCTTTACAAGAGCTCACCATGAAAACTACACATTTTCTTTCTGACAAATCAAGGGAAAGAAAAGTCACCTGCAATAGCTCCCCAGCCATGAAAAGTGTGTCATTTTTGGGTGCCAGTGGTTAAGGGTAGAGTGGAAGCCCTCAAGGCAGCTGGTCTGACCCTCTGAAGATAGCCTTCTGATGTCTTCAAGTCTATCTTTCCTCAGCAGGACAGCAGACAACTTGTCATGGGCCAGGCTTCCTGTGTAACAGATTTCATGGTGATAAGATTGTGTAGAAGCTCCATTGTGTGACACAAAACAACACGAAGTCAATTTTCTGATACTCTTTGCAATTACATTTGAAATCAACCCTGTCCTACTGCAAAGGGCCACTCAGAGATTAAAGGTGCAAATAAGAAAGTTGTTTGAGCACATTTAGAAGCCTGATACAGACATTTTGCACAAACATATTACAAGACTTAGCTGTCTAACAGTAATGTGAACATGATCTTACCACTGTAAATCCACTTCCTCTCCTGTTTCAATGGTCCATGTGCACAGGTGGGAAATGCCTCATCAGGGTGGTCATCGTGTTTTCCGGCAATGTGCCTGACAATGGATTTCCATTTTGCCAATATTAATTGTCCAAACCCTTGTGAGGTAGACAGGGCACACCAATAGAGGTGCTTTTTAATGCTTTTCGACCAGTCCTTGATGACTTCACAACCTCTCTCCTTACTGGCTTTCCGCAGGTCCTTGACCAGGCTCTTACACACGTGCCACAGATCATAGAAGTGGGAAGTGTTTTTTTGTTCTTCTTTCATCCACTTGCCAATCCCTTTGTGTCTGTCTGTAATGAACGTGGAGATGTTTAACCCTTCTGCAGAGAGAAAAGCAAAGCTGCGTTTAGCCCCATGAAGTTCCATGGCATTACTGCTTCCGGACTGGCTTGATTGCAGTAATTCAAAGTGGACTAGCTTGGTAGTTGTGTTGCAGAACATGGTGTACGCTCCATATTTTGCACTATGACCCATGGAGTCGTATCGACCGTCACCACTCCAGACCAAGCCCTCCTTTCCTCTGAGTGTGCTCATCAATGCTTGCCTGTACGCCTCCCAGTGATGTAGAATTGCTGGAATGAGGAATGTTGTCTGATGGTAAAAAAAAGTTCTGGCAGCAAACATGCACAGCCCTACATGCTTGAAGAGAAGCATTGCCTTCGAAATGCTGACACCAGACATAAGAATTCCAAGGCTGAGAAGGAGGTTTCCTGCAGGGTACTTCCCAAAGATGAATGGTTGTGATCTCCAGGTGAAGCTGTCCTTGCCGCAAACTCTACAACTCTGGGTCACAATTGCCATTGTTCCATTTTTTTTAACAGTCACAGTTGGTTTCTCCATCTTGCATTGGAAGCAGAACATGGAGAATAGGGTCATCAGCATGCTGAAGAACACTATGAACTTGGGCTCCTCGAAGCAGTGTGTTCCAGGCTCAACACTGAAAAATATGACGATACAAAAAAACATAGCGTATGAATAAGTAATGCTTGAAAGTTTAACATTTTTGATGAAATTGTGGAAATTAATCAACTTTTTTTAAACTTTTTTTTTCACTTTCACCTGTAATACTTACACCTCCCCTATTTGGGTCCTAAAATACTACTGCTGGATAAATATCTAGAATAAAAACATTAAACTGTAACTTACTTCACTCTGTTGGTATGTGAGCATCCGTCATCTACGCCATCCTCATCTGACCACTGAGACTCTGCTGCTGATGACTCCTCCAGTGAATAATTTGACTCCTCTTCATCCTCTTCATCCTCCCCATCTGAAAGCTCCTCTTCCTCATCACCGTCCTCCTCTTCATCCTCAAATTCCACAAGCTCCTCTTCCTCATCACCGTCCTCACAAAAGTCAGCCTCCACAAGCTCATCCTCAACCTGGGAGAAATTAAATTGAAGTTAATACACATGCACTTTATCTGGCATCATAAGACAAAAGAATATGAGGTAGCGACAGCGCTACAACTCACAGCTTTCCCTCCGGTTCTCTTCCTCAGTCGACTGATGATTTTCTGTAGGCCGCGAACTTTCCTCTTCAGGGACTCGATGTCATCCACTTTGCTACTGTCTTGATGTTGATCCGACGCGAGTAGGCTTATGTTGTCCTCAGGACTTGGTGGGTTCCTAGACATTAAGCTCTCGCGGACAGCCTGTGTAGACACAGATTTGAGTTATCCTACATGTAGTAGTCCCCCAACTTATTCCTGCTACTCCATGTTCCCACATTAATTACTCAAATATAGGCTATATGTTCCACAACTCCATGTTCCCACATTTCAGAGTAACATGCCTTTCTCCCTGTCATGTAACAGGCATTTATTTCAATACATTCTTAGAAATGTGCATGGGAACATGGAGCAGCCGGTATATGCTGTGGGACCATTGCCTGCGTGACCAATAGGCCTACAAAATAGTGATGTGGGACCAATGGGCCAGATGCTGGTGGAAATATGCAGTTTGGCTGTTAGGAAACAGTGTGTCAAAAGTAGGCCCTACAAATACTTGTGTTTCCTTCCAACACAAGTAACTTATCTGAGTACCTGTGTACTTGTCTTATGATCAGCTAACTGCACTGGTTGGATCAGACGTGTGTGTCTCTCTTACCCTTTATATTTCAGTAGCATAACTAAAATTGTGTTTACACCCGCATCCTCCCTGCTACATACCAATCGGCTAACTAAATAGATTGACAATTGGTAAATACCAACACTCAAATACAATATCTGTCTCACCGCTGTAGGCCTACAGCAACTCTAAACCGAATCCGTTTCAGGGTCTTTATCGACACGATGTGGGATGCGAGTAGAACCTTATACTAAGCCAGACGAAACTCAAATTTTGTGTTTGGGAATGTTTCGTGCTGGCTTGTTCATTTTGAGGCTTTGGTAGACTACGTTTGTTTTGATTTTCCATCTGGCTACACATTCAGGCACAGGCTTACCACTAGGGTGCTCCAATAATGTCAAACAATGTACAATGTAACTAAATGTCACTGTCAGCACAAGAGAGAATACCGTAGTCATCCGCTATCTGGTAAAGTGACAGTCAGACTCACCTGTCTTCGCGCCCGAGCCGTACTAGCAGGGATCTCCTTCTGTACACCAGCGACGTCTATAGTCGGAATTGCTTGGGGTTTCAATCGTTTTTTAAATCCAACCATGTCGGCGATCTCCACATTTTTGTTGTAACATGACTGATCAAAATGTACCGAGCACAACACGGATGTCGCTGTCACTTCAAAGTCGTGCCGGTGCCGCCTAACAAACTTTACCCACAGCGCTCTTGTTCTCGCCTTCTCCTTGTCAGCCTCAGTTCCAGTATTTTTAACTTGAGGAAATAGATGCAGAGATATGCCCTCTGTGTAAGTGTTAGGTTGTATTGTCAAATCTTTCAGGTGTTTAGTTTTTCAGCAGGGAAGAAGATTTCGACCTGTGCTCGCTAGCATCCTGCTAATGTGTATGGGTTTGGCCTCATAAATTGAGCTTTGTGACCCAGTATATAATAATCTAGTGGCGCAAAATAATCGAAACGATACTCAAATGAGGTCTTATTATTTCTAGCGTCGAACTGAATATTAACATTTCATAGCAAAAAAAATATTAAAAATCACAAAAATTATAATAGTAGAAAACTCCATTGACACCCATTAATTTTGCACTTAGGTTTTGGATTAGGGTTAGCCAGTTGTGGCTAGTAGCTAGTTCCGGAAATGAACACCCCCTGGCTGAATCTAACATGTCAATGCCGCGTCCAGAGTGAATAAAACAAATTCATGGCAAAACTTCTTCAACCACCCCAGCTACCTGGGTCGTGTTTATAGCGCCTGGTGTACACGGGGCATTAGACACTAGTTCTGTCCTGCAAAATCAAGTTCGTCTTGAGCAGTGCCTCTGTCTCCCTCTTCTCTAGATCTCAAACTTGCTACATCAGGGCTAGGGAGTGAGTTAGCACTAGCGATAGGCCCTACCTACTGTAGAGGTGTGCCACCATGCGATACTGCAAGGTGCTTCATGAAGATGGAATTGCTCGTCACAGATGTCGAAAGAACTTTGCTTCCAGAGCACAGCTTACATAGACTTCGACTTCAACTAGTGAAATGATTCTGGTATTTCCAGTTGGGAAATACAACCTTGCGCCTTGATGCTGCTCTGTGTAGTAACTTAACTACTGTAAGATCGTGTGCATTTCAGCAATACAAAAACCCAAAGCATGCATCCAAAAAAGCAGTGGAATGGTTGTTAAAAAACGCTGTTCTAAAATGGCAAACTGATTCCGAATGTAAATCCAGTTGAAAATCTTGGGGGACATGTCAAATCTTTCATAGGAGAAAAAATCCTGTACCTTTTCAAGATGATGAACATTATTGAAAAGGAAGGGTGAGGGGAATTCCACCAGAGAAGTGCAAGAAGCTTGTTGATGAATACAAACTGTTTTCATCAACAGTTTGCAGGTCATTGCTGTCTAAGCATGTACAATCAAAAAATTAAGAGGGTGCCAATATTTCTACACATGCCCGTTTTCTTTGAAACTACAAAATCAGTTTGGAAAAAAATACATTTTTCTCTTTTAAATATTTTCAGACCTCCAATTAAAAGATCCTAGTGGTATAAGTTGTGTATATTTCCATTTATTTCTGGAGATATTACACATTTTGGAAATAAAATAGAGGGGTGCCAATACTAACTGGTGGCGCGCTGTAGATTTTAAAAGTGAGTTCGGCATCATTGCTCTCAAGTGATGACAAATTTACTGTCGACACATCACTGTACTGTACTGTACAGAAATGGAACACTAGAAGATCTGTTTAGACTTTCGGCACAGCCATCTTGGCACTGGGTTCCTACTTATGATTATCACACTATCAGCAAATATGTTGTTTTACCACCACTACAGAATATAACACAAATGATGAGAAGTACAGATTTCATTCATTGTAAAAATGTGTCTACAGGTTAGGAATAGGCCTTAAAATACAGTATGGCAGGACAGAAAATTACTTACCGTAGAGGCTGTGCCAGCTGAAATTGTGATCTTGTCGAGACACGAGAGGAAAACTAGGAAATGAAAGTGCCAGTCTCTTTGTAGTCACACCAAGGGTGACGCATGCAGAATTGGTTTAGCACACTCCTTTGTCTCCTTGACACTGCACAGAGGGCGAGCACACCTCAAGGCCAAGTACTGTATTCAGATAGACCTATTCCCTACCCTGCGTTGTTAATAGAGAGGCTTTTTGTGTTAGTGTTTGTGAATGCACAAAAGAAAGGGGAAATTATTAGATTGACACAACTGACATGTCTAAATTCAATGCAGTACAAACTTGCCATAACTTGTTCAAGTCTGCATATTTGACTCTTTCATTTCAGTTTTTATTGGGCCTACACATGCATGTAACCATACTGGTTTACATTTGTCAGATTAGTGTTAGATCTCAATGGGGGCGGTACAGCCCCCCAAAGGGCGTTGGGCAGTACTATGGGGGCATTGAGAAGGATACAGTTGAGAGGGGGTGTTGCTTAGTTTTTTGGGGGTTTTTTAATACTAAGGGGGCGTTGCCAGGCTTATGAGGAGGTCAAGGGGGCGTTGGGAGGTTTAGAATGAGGACAAGGGGGCGTTTGTTCTAAAAAGGTTGAGAACCACTGTGTTAGATAGAAAAAAAAATGACACCCTTTTATGGCTACGTGTGAAGATAGAGATAGGCTATGGTTCCTCATGAGAAAGAGAAGCTTTACAATGACATCTTATTGGAATCTGGTAATATCTGTTAAATGAATGACCTTTTAAATGTGTTGACTTCTTAAAGTAGAAAAGAGAGAAATCAGCTCTGAATGTTTCTCTTGCCCATAGAAAAGACCTCAACTTGCACATTTTGCAAAAAATAAACAAAAATAAGAACACATCACTATGTACAAAATATTATGGCAAGGTGTTAATTTTATTCAAGGAATCAGATCTTCAGATAACTAGGCCCAATTTAATTTAGCATGCACATTGACTACTGGCCTGGGGGCTCTGTTTCCCAAAAACTTAAGCCTAAGTAGTATTTATGTATGATGTGCACCTTAAGCAATATATCAGAAAAAAGTCTCACATCGTCACTAAATGTTTATTCATAGGCCTTCATTAGTTAACCTCGCACATGCACTCGCAAGCATTTTGTTTGCATGTGCGATAAAAAAATATTGTCTGTAGAGGCCAATAAAATTGCTGTCTGTACATACATTTTTAGGGATTTGGTATTTGCCTTGGGGCACCTCAACTACAAAATCAGTTTGGAAAAAAATACATTTTTCTCTTTTAAATATCTTCGGACCTCAAATTTAAAGATCCTAGTGGTAAAAGTTGTGTATATTTCCATTTCTTTCTGGATATATTGCACATTTTGTAAATAAAATAGAGGGGTGCCAATACTAACTGGCGGCGCGCTGTAGATTTTAAAAGTGAGTTTGGCATGACTGCTCTCAAGTGATGACAAATTTACTGTCGACACATCACTGTACTGTACTGTAGGCCTACAGAAATGGAACACTAGATGTTCTGTTTAGACTTGGGTTCCTACTTATGATTTTCACACTATCAGCAAATATGTTGTTTTACCACCACTACAGAATATAACACAAATGATGAGAAGCTGTCATTGTAAAAACGTGTCTACAGGTTAGGAATAGGCCTTAAAATACAGTATGGCAGGAGAGAAAATGACTTACCGTATAGGCTGTGCCAGCAGATGTCGTGATCAATAACTAGACACAGGAAGAAAAACAGGAAATGAAAGTGCCAGTCTCTTTGTAGTCATACCAAGGGTGACGCAGGCAGAATTGGGTTAGCACACTTGGACTTCTCCTTTGCCTCCTTGACACTGCACAGAGGGCGAGCACACCTCAAGGCCAAGTACTGTATTCAGATAGACCTATTCCCTACCCTGCGTTGTTAATAGAGAGGCTTTTTGTGTTAGTGTTTGTGAATGCACAAAAGAAAGGGGAAATGAGTAGATTGACACAACTGACATTTAGTCTAAACACAACGCAGTACAAACTTGCCACAACCTGTTCAAGTCAGCATATTTGACTCTTTCATTTCAGTTTTTCATGGGCCTACGCATGCATGTAACCATACTGGTTTACATTTGTTAGATTAGTGTTTCTCAATGGGGGCGGTACAGCCCCCCAAAGCGTGTTGGGCAGTACTATGGGGGCATTGAGAAGGATACAGTTGAGAGGGGGTGTTGCTTAGTTTTTTTTTTTTTTTAACTGTAAGGGGAGCGTTGGCAGGCAAATGATGTGGTCAAGGGGGCATTGGGAGGCTTATAATGAGGTCCAGGGGGTGTTTGTTCAAAACAGTTTGAGAACCACGGCTAGAAAACAATGACGCCCTTATATGGCTACATGTGAAGATAGAGACATGCTATGGTTCCTCATGAGAAAGAAAAGCGGTAACACTTTACTTTACGGATCGCTAATAAGGTGGTAATTTCGTGTTAATTTCATAGTTATTTCATAGTTATTTCAGGATAATAACTGTTTGTTTTTAGTAACAACAGCAAAATAACCATACAGTTTCCAGTGCAGTGTGTGTGTGTGTGTGTGTGTGTGTGTGTGTGTGTGTGTGTGTGTGTGTGTGTGTGTGTGTGTGCGTGTGTGTGCGTGTGTGTGTGTGTGTGTGTGTGTGTGTGTGTGTGTGTGTGTGTGTGTGTGTGTGTGTGTGTGTGTCAACAAAGTGTCACCGTGCTGCGAGTCATCAGGGTGTCACCACAATGCACTGGAAACTGTATGGTTATTTTGCTGTTGTTACTAAAAACAAACAGTTATTACCCTGAAATAACTATGAAATAACTATGAAATTAACACGAAATTACCACCTTATTAGCGATCCGTAAAGTTAAGTGTTACCAGTAAAGCTTTACAACGACACCTTACATATTGGTATCTGATGAATGAATGGCCTTTTAAAAGTGTTGACTTCTTAAAGTAGAAAAGAGAGAAATCAGCTCTGAATGTTTCTCTTGCCCATAGAAAAGACCTCAACTTGCACATTCTGCAAAAAACCAAACAAACAAACAAAATAAGAACACCTATCACAATGTATTATGGCAAGGTATTTCTTTTATTCAAATTACTAGACCCAATGAGCATTGACTACTGATCTGGAGGCTGCGTTTCCCAAAAGAGCTAAAGCCTAAGTCGGCAATATATCAGAAATATGTCTCACATCGTCACTAAACGTTTATACATACACTAATTTACCTCGACATGCACTTTGCGCAAGCATTTTATTTGCATGTGCAATAAGAAATATTGTGGCCTATAGGCCAATAAAGTTAGTGCAGGATCTTGCCGGCCAACCCTTCCCAGAAAACAGCCAATAAGCAAATAAACGCCCCACGTGGGGGCGAAAGGGGTGGGACGCTCGTCAGTGCTCATGAAGATAACGTAAACGTCTGTGCTATGTTGTTGTTGAGTAACTGTCGGCGATTGGGTGAGAGCTGTCCAATCATTTCAAACCATAACTGAGTGCAAACTTCCCGCTTCCTGCAATCACGTTAGATCACACAACCTCCAGACCATGAAATGGTAGTATTATGGAATGGTCAGGGCCAGGCTAACTTGCGGGGCACCTTATACTCAAGTACTAGTTAAATGTTTTTGGGAAACGCAACCCAGTACATGTTTATTTATTAAATACAACAATTATTATTCATTTCTACTGTTTAGTCTGGTGTTCATGATGCTGTTCTCCCCCTTCTCAGTGGTCGTTAGCACATGGCACAAAAAGAGGCTTTTATGGTAGCTCAACCAGAGGCAGCCTGTGAGTGAGAGATTCGAGTTTAGGAACCTAGAAGAGGAGGCCTTCCATGTCCTCATTTACATGATGTTTTTATTCTGAATTAAATTGAGTTGATTCTGAATTAAATGTCTCATGTAAACAAGGCCATTGACTGCTGCTGCCCACTCATGTGACACGCCTTGTGACACCACTTGCTCCAATTGTGGATTGCTTACTGTACTGATTACTGTATACAGCAGGGGTGGGGAACCTATGTCTGGAGGGTCATTGAGGCCATTTTATGTGGCCCGGCCCCTGAGACAATTTGAATGTTATGCAGCATCACATGAAATATGATTTTGATGATTCTTGATGATTATGATGATTTTGTAACAGAATCTTAGAAATAACATTTGCAATACAATTAAGTTATATTCAGGGGACCTAGAAAAGGTGGGGTCTGTTTTAAAGGTGGCTGCCTTCAATATAAACCTGGTTTGTGTTCATAGTAAGGGCCTCGGAGGATTTTTTTGCTTCAATGAATGCTATTTATTTTCCTTAAATTCTGCTTGAAAATATAGTATATTGCATTGGAAATTGATGTCCATACCTTTTAATCAAAGCAAACATTTTCACGGATACTCTTAACTGCATTTTCATCCATGATAATAATAGCAGATATCTAGGATTTTTGTTGTTGTTAATTAAAAAAAAAAAAAAAAGTAAGCTCTGCTTGCTTCCTTGTTCACATTTCCACACTCCACAATGATGTGGCAGGAGAAAGTTGCCATTGGCTGCTGCTAGCCAACAGCCACTTGCTCTCTTGTCTAAAATTAACCACCTGTGCAAAGCTCCTTACACTAGAACGTGTGCAAGTTCCTTTCTATGCTCTGTGTCCACAAATAAGTACCCAGGACACTTACTTAAGTAAATCCCGCCTCACGCTGCTGGTAATTCCAGTTGACTGATTACATGAGTAGCAGAGGGCAAGAGAGAGAGAGAGTGAGAAGGAGAGAGAGTTTGTCTCCTACACTAGGTGTCCACTCCCAGTTGCTCCCAGATGCATCCAGGACTCAGAAGAGATGCCAAACAGGATGGATGTACAAGCCATCCCAACGACAACCGTATAGGTACGTCCACCACTTAAGGCTGGAGTCAGCACTGAAGCACTGAAGAGAGGCCAGTGGAGAGGCCTCTCTTCATCTTCACTCCTCTGCCTTCTGTGCGCAGTTGCCACTTAAAACCTCCCCTCTCCCGGTCGCAGCCATGTGTGACATGGGGGGTCTGGAGAACCTGGTGGCCAACACGGCCTACCTGAAAGCGCAGGCCGGCCTGGACAAGGACATGCGGCGGAGACGGCGCAGCCAGGCCCTCCCCAAGCCCGAGCAGTGCACTGCCGCCCGGTTCTGCGTGGGCGCCGACTTTGATTTCCTGTGCGTACGGCAGCCCATCGGCAGGACGTTCTTCCGGAGGTTCCTCGAGCAGTCCGCTGCTCCGGAGTACGCGGCCGCCGCGGAGTTCCTGGAAGAGCTGGCCTACTGGGACCTGGCGGAGGAGGACGGAACCAAGGACGAAGCCCAGCAGAACATCATCAACCGGTTCTGCAAGCCGGACTCGGACAGCTTCCTGTCCTTCCTGACAGGCGAGCTGGCGGAGAGGTGCCAGGCCGTCACTGCCAGGAACTTCCAGGAGATCATGAAGTGCCAGGTGAGGGACGCCACCAAGGAGTTCCTGAGGGGCAAGCCCTTCACCGAGTACCAGAACAGCCCGTACTTCGACAAGTTCCTGCAGTGGAAGCAGTTTGAGAAGCAGCCCATCAGCGAGAGGTACTTCTACGAGTTCAGGACTCTGGGCAAAGGAGGCTTTGGAGAGGTAGGCTATTTACACAGGTAGTACTTAGTAGTACAGCAGTTGGTTTAGAATGCAAGTAAAAAGCAATTTGAACATATTCACATCCGTTGGGAAAAACACATGATACGTAGAATCGTTTGAGGGAAGTATAAGTCTTTATTGTTGCGACAAAGTATAGTAAGATGACCTACAGAGCAGAGAACTGATGCAATACTATGAAATTATACAAACATATTTAACCATCAACCATCAGTTAACCATCACTGATTCTTTTCCACTCCTCTTCTCCCCATCTCTCCCCCCTGTCCTCTACTGTCCTGTGTGTTCCTGTCCTCCTCTGCTCTTCTGTCTTGCCCTGTCCTCTCCTCCCCATCACCCCTCCTCCTCCTCCTCTCATGTCTTCAACCTCTCCATCTCTCATCTCTTCTCTCCTCCATCTCTCCTTTCCTCCCCTGTCCTGTCCTGTCCTCTCCTCCTCTCCCATCCCCCCCCTCAGGTGTGTGCAGTGCAGGTGAAGTGCACGGGCCAGATGTACGCCTGCAAGAAGCTGGACAAGCGGCGGCTGAAGAGCAAGGGAGGCGAGCGGCTGGCCCTGCTGGAGAAGCAGATCCTGGAGAAGGTCAGCAGCATGCCCAACATACATGGTCTTGCCTGTTCTTGTAACAGCTTGTCATGTTTTGTTATATCTTGTCTTGTTTCGTCTTGTCTTGTCTTGTGTCTTGTTATGTCTTGTAGTTTGTCGTGTTACGTCTTGTCTTGTCTCATCTCGTCATGTCTTGTGTCGTTACATCTTTTCATCTTACATCTTGTCTTGTCTTGTGTCTTGTTATGTCTTGTAGTTTGTCTTATGTCTTGTCCCGTCATGTCTTGTCTTGTGTCGTTTTATCTTGTCATCTCATATCTTGTCATGTCTTGTATCTTGTTATCTATTTTTGTTTGTCTTGTTACATCTTGTCCTATCATGTCTTGCCTTGTTTCTTTTTTGTGATTCACTTTTTATAAGGTGCCTTGTTTCTTTAAATCTTGCCATCTTACATCTCGTCATGTCGTCTTGTCTTGTCTTGTGTCTTTTCATGTCTTGTTTTGTCTTGAGTCATGCGTCTCATCTTCTCTTGTCTTGTGTCTTGTGATGTGAGATTTGGTCATGTCTTGTATTGTTGTGTTATATCTTGTTATGTCTTGTCTTGCCCTGTTTAATGTCTGTGTTAATGGTTATTCATGACTGGAAGAGGAGAAAAATCTGCACTCACCGGCTGAGTCAAATACCACCATGCCCATAAGCAGGCGCGTTTCGTCCGCTAAGCCATCATCAGTGCGTGCTTAAGGGCCGAAACGCATCTGCTTATGGACATAGTGGTATTTAGAGTAATAAATAAATAATGAGACTCAGCCTGTGAGTGCGGATTTTCTCCTCTTTTTAAGTTTGTAGTTTTTCGCCCACCACAAGTTATTTATTTTACTCTAGAAGTTGAGCGCGCCCTCTGCTACACCTGAATTCATGACTGGAGCCATGTCAAAAGATAACTTCCTGTAACACAGGAAGTGCGGGCGGGTGTACTGCAACTGACAGTGATTGCCTGATGAAGGTCTAGTACCGAAACGTCGTTTATTAAAGAAATGGTCAGTGTGCGGGAGTTTTTTTAAACTATTGCTGAGTAACATGTTTATTACCTGATCTCATGTCACCTTAAAGGTCAACAGCCCGTTCCTGGTCAACCTGGCCTACGCCTACGACACGCCGGTGCACCTGTGCCTCGTCATGACCCTGATGACGGGCGGCGACCTCAAGTATCACATCTACGACATGGGCGAGCGCGGCATCGACCCCGAGCGCATCGTCTACTACACGGCGCAGATCACCTGCGGCCTGCTGCACCTGCACTCCATGGACATCGTGTACCGCGACATGAAGCCGGAGAACGTGCTGCTGGACAGCCGCGGCCAGTGTCGCCTCTCCGACCTGGGGCTGGCCGTGCAGCTGCGGCAGGAGGTGGCGATCAACCAGAAGGTGGGTGGATGTGTGTGTGTGTGTGTGTGTGTGTGTGTGTGTGTGTGTGTGTGTGTGTGTGTGTGTGTGTGTGTGTGTGTGTGTGTGTGTGAAAGAGAGAGAGAGAGAGAGAGATAGAGAGATAGAGAGGCATGTGGTGTGTGTGTGTGTGATTGTGTGTGTGTGTGTGTGTGTGTCTGTGTGTGTGTGTGTGTGTGTGTGTGTGTGTGTGAAAGAGAGAGAGAGAGAGAGAGAGAGAGAGAGGCATGTGGTGTGTGTGTGTGTGTGTGGGGGGGCTCTTGGACCTGTGGCTGGCCATGCAGCTGACCATCTGGGTCTAATCACATTCAAGGTGCCATTTACACAAGGACAATTGCGAGGGAAAATTACAAAATATTTTATCAGAAGTGCCTTTGGTTTACATGGCACACAAAAAAACACACCAAAAAATCTGAGGACTTCTTTCAAAGTATAGGGTTTTGAAGATGACTCGGGTTGCTTCGGAAAAAAAGCAAAACGTGTTCACGTACATCTTTACATCACACTACACCCCGACTGTGTGGTTGCCGTGCAAACGAAAGACACTTTCGCTAAAATATTTTGTCGTTATCATCTCGCTATCATCCTCGTGTAAAAGACATAGATTTTTTTTTTAAAATCTGAATTTAAAAAAAGATTAATATGAATTGTATTTAAATACATTTTATTGCGTTTGGAAAATAGCTTTTTAAATGCTGTTGCTATTCCTGTGGTGTGTGTGTGTGTGCCGTCTACAGTGTGTCAGACACAAATAGACTTGGCCAGCAACACACTCTAATTGTACTGTGCTGTTTCAGGAGTGTAAAACAAAGGTGTGTAACTGGGTCTGGTAATCTGCTTGTGTAGTCAGCAGAGATTAAATGGACACAGGACAGAAGCAAGTTAGTCTAATTATCATCGACTTTCAAATCTCTTTGAGACTTGTTCTGACCTAGACCATAACAATTAACTTTTCTCAAACGACATGGTTGGCCCACCTCCCTTGGTTGCTGCTGTTCGAGGCCAGAAAAGGCCGAAGTTTAAAACAAAAATGTTCGTAGTCCCAATACAACGTCTCTGCTTAAACCACCAAGTCTCCGCTTTGACACACCTCTACCCAGGACCGTTGGAGCTGCTCAAGGTTGATTGCTTCCTGACAAACTGGGTGGAGTTCCCAAGTTCTCCGGAGCTCAGAAAGTACTTGCATTGCTCTTGACCTGACTAGTAGCAACGCCGAAGGTGTTGCGTCACTAAGAGGGTGTAGCCTGGCTAGCAGCAAGTAGTAATGGATCGAACACTAAAGCGCCCCTTGATATACGTTCTGTATGTAAAACCCAGATTTCGGGATTTTGGATGTTGTACATTAATTATCTGAGCACCCAAAGTTGTAAACGGCTAAATTTGCAGTGGCTAAATGCACGTAATTGCCATACTTTTGTCTATCTATAACGTTTTCAACTTCCTGTTCCTCCCTCACTGTCCTCTAAACTGCCAGCGAAATTGTGCGCGCATTTGCAGCCTTGGCACATATACTGTGATTGATTGGGCAGTTACCTACACCCCCAAACCTGTTTGGTTGAGCCCGTGGTTCTCAACCTTTTTTGAGCAAATGCCCCCTTGACTTCAGCTTAAAGGGGTATGCCACTATTTTGGGGCTTAATACAGTTAAAATCGTTGGCTGGGGTTTATAAAGGTGGTGAAGTGTCTTATTTTTCATGTTAAGCATTGTCTTGCTTTGAGACGAGGGAATATGTCGCTAAGCTAGTGAAAGTCAATGGATCCGTGTAGCATTGTAGCATGCTACACAGATCCCAATGATTTTAACTGTATTAAGCCCCAAAATAGTGGCATACCCCTTTAAGCCTGCCAATGCACCCCCCAATGTCATTGGGCCAATGGCAGCTAAGCTATTCGCTAAACTATTGCACAGACCCAGTAACTCAATTGGATCTGTTGGGCAGTGCTAAGTTGTGTGCGTCCAAAGTCACAGATCCACTTTTGTGTTTAACCGTGCGCTAACCCCTTTGTGCAGAGCCTATGAAATAACCTTACTGTCACCAAAATAATGTAATAATGTAATAACATGCAGGGCTTTTTCTAGGATTTTTTGGCATGAGGGAGCATCATGGCAGGTTGCGGGGTGGTGAAGGGGGGTGTCCCCCCCGTGGTTGAGAAATTTACTAGGGGCGCTCAAATATATATATATTTTAAAAAGTATGAGGGAGCACCCGTGGAGGTATGAGGGTGGAGCGCCCCTATTTCCCTGTTCAGAAAAAGCCCTGTGTAGTGACTAAGTCTTTATCTGTTACTTATGGCTCTTGGTAATGGCAAAGCAGTGTTGCTTTGATGTAGTTGAGTCTTTTCAGCAGTGAGTGAATAGGCCAGACACCATAGCCAGGCTACGACCTGCTATTGACACAACATCTTCGCAGTTGCTTCTAGTTAGGCCAGGAGCAATGCAAATATAGTTTCTGAACTTTTTAAAAATGGGAAACTCTACCTTCTTTGTCCGGAACCAATCAACTTTTAGCAGCTCCAACGGCCCTGGGTAGAGGCGTGTTCAAGGCAGTGATGTGATTTAAGCATAGACGTTCTGGGACTAAGAATATATTTGATTTCAAACTTAGACACAGCCTTTTCTGGCCTCGACCAGTAGCACACCGAGGGAGGCAGGTCAACCATGCCATTTTGGAAATGTTAACTGTTATGCACTTGGTCAGACCAAGTCTCGAACAGAGATTTGAAAGTCGATGATGGGCCAGCGGCAGAGGCGATTCTAGGGTCAGGTGGGGCCCCAAGCGAAAAATTCAAAGGAATGATCATTTGAAACAAAATTGCCACTGTTGTAGTAAAGTGTGAGAATGTTATTTAGCATAAGGGCTTTGGGGCCCCAAGCGGTTGCCTGCCTAGCCTGGTTACAAGATACGCCTCTGGCCAGTGGGCCCATTTGCACGAAGAGGCCACGACAGGCTCATAGTCATGCCAGTGGAAAGAGTACAAGCCAAGCTTTGTAAACTGAAGCACTGATGAGGAACAGCAGGTGAAACACTGATGAGAAGAATTGAAGGGGGTGTGAGGCTTGGGGTGTGAATAAGTTTAACTGCAAAACTCTCACTGTAGCGAAGGGGAGTAGAGTTGCCCAGTTGGGACTCGAACCCAGACCTTCTGGGGTAGTCAACCGGGAATCTGACCGCTACACCAAAGAGCAAGGCTCGTTGGTGTGACAGTCAGAACACATCCACAACCCTAGTGATCACTCCATCATACTCACATGGTAAAGTGCCCTAAGTGCCCAAAATGCAATATGACGGCAATGAGAAACACTGAGGTGACAAATGTTGTGCCATGAAAGGATAAAAGAAGATACAGTTGCCGTATGCAGGGCCGCTGACAGCTTTGGCTAGACCCGGGACAAGGTCACCTGAAAGGGCCCCCTCACCCAATGCATACGGTGTAATGAGGAGCCAATTCTAGACCCCCCCTCTCTATCTGTGCTCGGTACAACTGATCTCTTTGTCCTCCACCTGTCGGCTTCTCTGGCTGCATGACAGAGTCAGGCCAAGAGGTTAGCAGGGGTGACATGAGGTCAGGCTGTGTTTGTCATTGGTGTCATTCCCATCGCTTAATCCCATTAATATGCTGCTAGGGTCATATGGGGGTCGGGTGACTGTACATCTGCTGAGGCAGTGTGTGTGTGTGTGTGTGTGTGTGGGTGATGCACAAGTGTGTGTGTGTGTGTGTGTGTGTGTGTGTGTGTGTGTGTGCGGGTGTGTGTACTTATACCACTCTTGTGAGGACCAAAACCTGACATTTCACGTTTGCTGTGAGGACATTTGTGGTTTTGAGGACATTTTGGTCGGTCCTCACAGCCATTTAATATGTTTTGTTGTTGATGAAAAAACTAAAAGTGCAAAAACCATTTTTGTTTACTGACAGGTTAGAGTAAGGAATTGTTTTGGTCAGGGCACAGTTTAGCATTCACTAGTTTGGAATGCTAGTATGGTAAAATGCATTGGAGTCAACTCACGATTCGGTTCATATTACGATTTTTGACCTATGGTTCGATACATCCTACGATTTTTAAATTCTTTTTGATGATCGTGTATAGGTTAAATAGGTTACAAGAGGCTACTGATCATTTAAAAAAAGGTAGAAAAGAAAAATGATACTGATCTGTTTTCTGGACTGAATGGTAACAGAACTTTGAAAGGGCATATCACAATAGGGCCTACTGCCTTCTTGCTTCACAATAAAGTATCGTGAATGCGTATCGTATTCGATGTTACAGCCCTACACAGTACAGTACATTGTGTACAGTGTGTGTATGCGTCCATGCGTGTGTGTCTGTGTCATGTACCTGTGTGCCCTTCTGCCCTTGTATGTACGTACCATTTGTGAGTGTGCTGTGGTTGTCGGGGCATGACGCTCCGCTCAGCTAGCATAGCGTGCACTAATGCTAATCTGGGCATTACCCAAATCAGGGCCCTCATCCGTAGGCTACTCTACTCTACTCTCCGCCTGCCTGCCACTGCATCAGCCTCAGCAGGACCCCAATCTGCTGAGAGGAGAGCACCCCGGGTGGGCTGGCCTCACCTCGCGCTTATCAGTAAACAAACATGCATGTGTACAGTCTTAAGATCTACCCTGAGATTCACCTTATCCCAGAGGTCAGGTCAGCTCACCTCTCGGTGTGAGTTTGTCTACAGTGAGTGCACAGTTATAGGCTACTCTGTGTGTGTGTGTGTGTGTGTGTGTGTGTGTGTGTGTGTGTGTGTGTGTGTGTGTGTGTGTGTGTGTGTGTGTGTGTGTGTGTGTGTGTGTGTGCGTGCCTGCGTGCGTGCGTGCATGCGTGTGTGTGTGTGTGTGTGTGTATGTGACTTGAGGCTGGTTTAGACTCGCCCTTCAGTTGGGGGATATGCACTGTCAGCGAGGGGTAGAGGCAGATCAAGTACCCAAACAGCCACCATGCCCCCTCTTTTGGTGCTGAAAAGACCCCTTGCCTCGATCTACATATATATTTCTCCGAGGCTGAATTGTCTGCGACTATTTCTCTCTTTCCTTTCTTACTACTACCCCTTTCAATGATTCTATGTCTGTCTGTCTGTCTGTCTGTCTGTCTGTCCCCAGCTCTGTCTGTCTGCCAGTCTGTCTGTCTGTCTGTCACTCATTCTCGCTCTCTGCTCCCATCTCTCACTCTCTATACCGCTTATCGGTGGACTGGTGGGTACTGGGCTGCTGCAGCATCTACAGTACTCTCTCTCTCTCTCTCTCTCTCTCTCTCTCTCTCTCTCTCTCTCTCTCTCACACACACACACACACACACTCTGTCTCTATCTCCATCTCTCTCTTTCTTCATCTGTGGTGGATGATGACTTCTGCCGCTGTATCTGTCTACCCCCCTGTCTCTCTCTCTGAAGACTGGCGCCTGTAGCTACATGGGTGCCCGAGACATAACACTAGCCCCAGAGTCATGAGCCCCGAGCAATAACACCAAGTTATTGCTGCAATTTCGGTCCTTTCTGTTTTTTGTTTTTTTTAAGAAGTAAACTCTGAACTCTAAATCCTTTCTCTCTCTCTCTCTCTCTCTCTCTCTCCTCTCTCCCTCTCTCTCTCTCTCTCCTCTCTCTAGGCTGGCACCAGTGGCTACATGGCGCCCGAGCTCCTGCGTCAGGACCCGTACAGCATGTCTGTGGACTGGTGGGCGCTGGGCTGCAGTATCTACGAGATGGTGGCGGGCCGCCTGCCCTTCAAGGACTTCAAGGAGAAGGTGCAGAAGGACGAGGTGACGCGCCGCACCTTCGAGGACGACGTCAAGTTCACCCACCGCAACTTCGACGCGCCCACCCGCAGCATCATCGAGCAGCTGCTCAAGAAGAAAGTCAGCCGGCGCCTCGGGAGCAAGTAAGGATGTAGAGATTTAAAAACATTTTTGGGTAAAATTCAAGATTCTCTCTGCTGTGTAACAAAGATTTGGGATAATTTGTAATTTGTCTATACATTCATTTCATTTTTTGGGCTTTTTATGACTTTGATAGTTATAGCGAAGATGCAACAGGAAGTGGTTGGGAGAGAGAGATGGTGCAGGGTCAGGAAATGATGCAAGTAACATTCAAGATACAAGATTTTTATTTGTCACACTTCTTTTTGTGTTGACACTTCTTAAGGCTTTTGATGGCTTTGGGAAAGGGGAAATTTTTCCTGGTGAACCAGTAGCCTGGTTTGTGTAGCCCAGCCCCCGCCCTGGGCGTCAACACATAGCTTCTGGTTCACCAGGAAAGGGGAAATTAGCATTTTCTGAATTCTGTGCCCTTGTATCCGAAGTAGGTGTTATATAGTAGGTCATGCAAGAGCTAAAAGTTGTAGTTATGTAGACGGAATTATAATATTGTAATCTGTGGGCATTTCTTTATTGTGTGTGCACCAACATGTTATCTCAAGGAACCCAGCACTTCATAAGGGCCCATAGATGGCTATGCTATGGTTGGTTTGGATGGAGTCCCAAAATTATTTTCTTTCAGCATTTTAGTCTATTAGCATTCCATTCTACTGTACCTAACCAGGAAGCCATAGAATCTTCCAGGGCCACAGCAGACCCCATACCAACGCCAACCATGGTCCTGGACGAAGCAGCGGCAAAGCCAGCCAATGACTACTGAAATGGCCTCTAAAGTTAGCATAAAAACATCACCAAAACGGAAATGTGTTGTAAATACCCATGAAAATGGTTTATGTTTGCTACAGCAACTCTTGCCAATGCTCATAGAGAGAAGGTTTAAAGTTGACAGGCTCTGTTACCTCTGTTGACCCCCTCTGTTGGAGTCAGAGGATTGTAATTTTGATTACTGTAGCGTACGTACTATACATACCCGGGTACGTAATTCACTGTAAATCACCCTGGATAATACTGTTACCTAAATGACATGTACTGCACTTTACCGTAATGAAGAGAACATCTCAGGTGGCCCCAAGACTTCATGTTGTGTATTGTAGTCAGGGGAGAAAGTATCTAGTACCGGTATGAAATTTACAGCCGATGCACAGTACTGGTAAGAGAATATTGCTGGCCAAAAACCCACATTTGAAAAAAGTTAGGTCTTTTATTTAAAGGGACACTGTGCAGGAAATGGTCAAAAAAGGTACTGCAACTATGCTGCTCATTGAAACTGGGCTGCCTATTGCCAAATTTGATCTTTACATGAAAGTTTACTAAGTAATAAACAAATATTTTCTAGTATGGTCCAAATACAGTCATTTTTGCAGCTAAAAATGGCTATTTTTGGAAATTCAAAATGGCGGACCATGGAGAAGATCCCCCTTTTCATGCAATTTTTCCAGTCATAATGAATACTTAGAATTTGATGGTGGTGGTAAGTATTCATGAAAAAAGTAACATTTTTGAATGGGCATGAATGAATTCTGGAAATTAACAACTAAAAATCTCACACAGTGTCCCTTTAAGTAGAAAACACATAGCCTACAACCTCACTATTCCATTTGAGACAAGTGTCTAAGAGACACCCGGAATTGCAAAGCAACAATATACGTAGAACTGTAGTGCATGTGTTTATTTTTTTGCATGTATATTTGGTTTGTTTGAGAATTAGAACATTACTTTTACACCAGATTGTAGTCCATGTCAATCAGAGCTGTACCCTTTGTAGCGCAGGGGAGTAGAGTTGCCCAGTCGGGACTCGAACCTGGGCCTACTGGGATTGTAAACTTGGGCTCTGCCTGCTACACCAAAGAGCCAGGCTCGTTGGCGTGACAGTCAGAACACACCCACAACCCTAGTGATGGTCACTCCATCACACTGCCTTCCCCTTCGGGAAGCGCACCCGTGCGCTTCACACACTCATGGTGTCCCTCACGCAACTGCCCATCATGCTTCTCCCATTCAGTGTGCCCCATCATCAATGCTTCACCCATCACTTGGGTCCCTCGCACCGGGGTCACCAATCTTGGGTGTCCTGCACATGGAATTACGGCTCACACACAATGGGTACGCTTCCGATGGCCTCACGGTAGCTATCCCACTTCTGACACCCGGGGGATTTGTATGGTCTGTGTGTATGTTTAGCTTCATAACCGATTAGCTCACCACTTAAACGGCGTCAAGCTACTCAACGTGGCGAGTTATGACCATCGTTTACTAAACAGAGAAAAGGTCAGGATAAGACAGGAATTAGGGGTAAGGGTGAGGCTCGCTTTACCGTTGACCATCAGGTGAATGGCCACAGGTAGTAAGAAGACTCAGGAAAGCAACAGAAATACTGTGTACTGCTTTATCTGTGCGCCTATCACGCCGTCTATCACCTTTTGTCACTTGGTCACACTGTACTACTACCAGGGGCGAGTTTAGGCTATTTTTAGTGGGGCCACGGCCCCACCGTGACTTGGCTCGGCCCCACTAGCTCAGGAGCCTTTTAAAATATTATTTGTGAATTGTATCGGGAATTAATGCAATTGCGCAGTCGCTTTGCCCCTGCGCAATATTCTGCTGCGACTGCCCCGTCTGGCAACCCTGTGTATGAACTTCAAGAAAGGTCTTGTGACGAGTCTGCCACACCTCTTCCGATTGGTTTGCATCTTCATGCAACTGTTTGCCGCCAGAGTTGTGTTCAGTTATGATTTTTGCGAAAGTAGTTTCTGGATTTATCATGCAGCCGAGGCAGAACCCAAATCTGCGCATATTCTTGTGATGAGAAGGTATGATGCACACTACACTACACACAATAAAGTGGTGTAGGCTACTGTGTGCAGACTATGATAGCATTGGTGTCATCATAACTGACATAATTTTGTAAGCTGGTATGGTAAAAAAGTGTTGCGATGAAAGGCCATTAAAATCGTCCATTATTAGGTTGTGGATATCCGTGAAACATGCTTAACATAGGTAGCAGTGGCTAAGATTTTGTCAGGTGGTGCCTTGCGACGCACAGCCTACTTTCACTTTCGCCAGTGTTATGGGGCTCTCTGTTGACCACTTCATGCAAGGTGAGTCAGTCAGAATCACTAAAGCTTGAGGTAGCAAGATAACGGAAAGGGGAGTCAAATACAGATGGAATACAATGCGTAATCAACCTAGGCCTGAGGTAACCATGCCGTTTCTTTGCAAATGTATCAGAAAAAAAAAAATCAGAGTACAAATGATGAGGACATAGTGCTAAATAGGGGTTGTTACTACTAATAGCCTACGCCATCATCAGGACAGTCAACATTATATATCTGCCTGGCAGCGTTTAGAAGTTGTGACTGGAGGGAATGAAACATGCTTCAGCCTTGGAATGGCGAACAGCAGGCAAATCTCTGCTGAAATTAGGCCTATATTACGGCGAGTCACCATTACATTGATAGTCGAGGTTCGCCCATATGCAGGGGAGGTTTATGTTTTGGTGATGCTGTAATTGTGATGTGAGAATGCGGGCTATCCAACTTCTCACTTAGCCTACTGATTTTGATGATTGGGAACTGTGTGAAGTTTATTGTTAGACAGCTGCTGCTTATAAACTCCACACTGAATAGCGGTTAGCGTTAGCGATTGCTAAGCACTTTTATTTGTAACTTTAACTTACAGTTGGGATAGTATCGTGCTGTACTGTATGCAGAATTTGCATTAGTGACATTATGTTTGATTGCTTTGTGAACACATCCTGTAAAATTGCGTCTTTGGTTGTAGCAAGTTAGCTAAACATGCCAGGTTACGAGACCAGGGGCGATTTTAGCTTTTGATCTTTAGGGGGGCCTGGCCCCTGGTGCTGACAGTGGTACCTGACAGAGGTACCTGACAGAGCAAGCGTTCCATTTCTATTTCAGATTTGAGATTTCGTTTTCAAAAGGCTTTCAATTTTAAATAACAGTTCACTCAATGAAGGACTACCCACAAGACATGACATTACATTTCCCCCCACGAAATCTAACTTACATTAGGCTACCTACATAGGTAATCCTTGTGATTGGTAGCCTACTGTGTGTCATATACACACCCTAATGGTTGTCATAGTTCTTATGTGATTGAGAGGAAAGAAAAAGAGAGAGGGAAATATTATAATACAGTAGGCCTATAGGAAGTATTATACAGAGTTAGTGTTGTCACGATACCAATATTTTGGTACTGGTATCGGTATCAATATGTATTTCGGTACTTTTCGGTACTTCGGTAAAAAAACCTTTCTATGTCCTGTAATGCAATATCTTTCCAGCTCCTGGTACAAATCACACCAATCTCAATAAGTTATAACACGGTCATAATAGTCTACTCTGCACTGAAACAGTAGCATTTTTTTTAATAATCCCATCCAAATCATTTTGTTAAAATGACACTAAATACAAAAACATGAGTGGATATCTATTTGGATAACACACATCACATCATAGTAAGTTACTTTTAATTCAAATGTGATATGGACTGTTAGTGAATGTGCAGTGAATTATTTCTCACTCATTTTCTTGTTTTCACTGCTGGTACATTTTAACCAAAACCCCAACTCAATATTACAGGAGCCACTACTTGCTGTTCCCCAGCACTTCAGGGGTTAATCTGAAACTCGAGCTGATCCAATCAGAAGCGCCCCTCTCTCTCTCGCTCACCCACCCACTCACTCCCACACACGCAGCAGCAGGATCAAAAGCCCCCTCTTCTCTCTGTCTCACTCCGTATATATTATAAATGAGCTAGTTGTCTCGTAACCTGGCATGTTTAGCTAACTTGCTACAACCAAAGACGCAATTTTACAGGATGTGTTCACAAAGCAATCAAACATAATGTCACTAATGCAAATTCTGCATACAGTACAGCACGATACTATCCCAACTGTAAGTTAAAGTTACAAATAAAAGTGTGGAGTTTATAAGCAGCAGCTGTCTAACAATAAACTTCACACAGTTCCCAATCATCAAAATCAGTAGGCTAAGTGAGAAGTTGGATAGCCCGCATTCTCACATCACAATTACAGCATCACCAAAACATAAACCTCCCCTGCATATGGGCGAACCTCGACTATCAATGTAATGGTGACTCGCCGTAATATAGGCCTAATTTCAGCAGAGATTTGCCTGCTGTTCGCCATTCCAAGGCTGAAGCATGTTTCATTCCCTCCAGTCACAACTTCTAAACGCTGCCAGGCAGATATATAATGTTGACTGTCCTGATGATGGCGTAGGCTATTAGTAGTAACAACCCCTATTTAGCACTATGTCCTCATCATTTGTACTCTGATTTTTTTTTTCTGATACATTTGCAAAGAAACGGCATGGTTACCTCAGGCCTAGGTTGATTACGCATTGTATTCCATCTGTATTTGACTCCCCTTTCCGTTATCTTGCTACCTCAAGCTTTAGTGATTCTGACTGACTCACCTTGCATGAAGTGGTCAACAGAGAGCCCCATAACACTGGCGAAAGTGAAAGTAGGCTGTGCGTCGCAAGGCACCACCTGACAAAATCTTAGCCACTGCTACCTATGTTAAGCATGTTTCACGGATATCCACAACCTAATAATGGACGATTTTAATGGCCTTTCATCGCAACACTTTTTTTACCATACCAGCTTACAAAATTATGTCAGTTATGATGACACCAATGCTATCATAGTCTGCACACAGCAGCCTACACCACTTTATTGCGTGTAGTGTAGTGTGCATCATACCTTCTCATCACAAGAATATGCGCAGATTTGGGTTCTGCCTCGGCTGCATGATAAATCCAGAAACTACTTTCGCAAAAATCATAACTGAACACAACTCTGGCGGCAAACAGTTGCATGAAGATGCAAACCAATCGGAAGAGGTGTGGCAGACTCGTCACAAGACCTTTCTTGAAGTTCATACACAGGGTTGCCAGACGGGGCAGTCGCAGCAGAATATTGCGCAGGGGCAAAGCGACTGCGCAATTGCATTAATTCCCGATACAATTCACAAATAATATTTTAAAAGGCTCCTGAGCTAGTGGGGCCGAGCCAAGTCACGGTGGGGCCGTGGCCCCACTAAAAATAGCCTAAACTCGCCCCTGTACGAGACAACTAGCTCATTTATAATATATACGGAGTGAGACAGAGAGAAGAGGGGGCTTTTGATCCTGCTGCTGCGTGTGTGGGAGTGAGTGGGTGGGTGAGCGAGAGAGAGAGGGGCGCTTCTGATTGGATCAGCTCGAGTTTCAGATTAACCCCTGAAGTGCTGGGGAACAGCAAGTAGTGGCTCCTGTAATATTGAGTTGGGGTTTTGGTTAAAATGTACCAGCAGTGAAAACAAGAAAATGAGTGAGAAATAATTCACTGCACATTCACTAACAGTCCATATCACATTTGAATTAAAAGTAACTTACTATGATGTGATGTGTGTTATCCAAATAGATATCCACTCATGTTTTTGTATTTAGTGTCATTTTAACAAAATGATTTGGATGGGATTATTAAAAAAAATGCTACTGTTTCAGTGCAGAGTAGACTATTATGACCGTGTTATAACTTATTGAGATTGGTGTGATTTGTACCAGGAGCTGGAAAGATATTGCATTACAGGACATAGAAAGGTTTTTTACCGAAGTACCGAAAAGTACCGAAATACATATTGATACCGATACCAGTACCAAAATATTGGTATCGTGACAACACTAACTCTGTATAATACTTCCTATAGGCCTACTGTATTATAATATTTCCCTCTCTCTTTTTCTTTCCTCTCAATCACATAAGAACTATGACAACCATTAGGGTGTGTATATGACACACAGTAGGCTACCAATCACAAGGATTACCTATGTAGGTAGCCTAATGTAAGTTAGATTTCGTGGGGGGAAATGTAATGTCATGTCTTGTGGGTAGTCCTTCATTGAGTGAACTGTTATTTAAAATTGAAAGCCTTTTGAAAACGAAATCTCAAATCTGAAATAGAAATGGAACGCTTGCTCTGTCAGGTACCTCTGTCAGGTACCACTGTCAGCACCAGGGGCCAGGCCCCCCTAAAGATCAAAAGCTAAAATCGCCCCTGAACTACTACTAAAAGTAGAGTAGTCTAATAGATAAGGGGTCCTCAGATGACCTGGCTGTGCTTGTGCATGCAGGCAAGCTTTCCACAACCAGCTCTACAGAGGGATTTACAGAGGAGCTCTTTTTAGCCTGGCCTGACGAGAGTGGTGGGGGTGGGGATGGGGAAGGGGAAGGGGGTGAATGATGGTGGAGGTGAACAGAGAAGGAAAGCTGTGTGTGTGTGTGTGTGTGTGTGTGTGTGTGTGTGTGTGTGTGTGTGTGTGTGTGTGTGTGTGTGTGTGTGTGTGTGTGTGTGTGTATGTGTGTGTATGTGTCAAGGGTGGAACTTTTTTCTCCCCACCAGTCACTGCGGCAGGTAGATTTTAAAATCTACCAGTCACTTCCGTCATCTGGGAGGAGCCTGTAAAAGTCCTCAACGAAACTCATAATATGCACAATGAAAATTCAGCATCAGTATTGATAACTAGAATCCGTGTCTAATTGATAGTAGGTAACATTTGAAATATCTTTTAAAGGGGTATGCCACTATTTTGGGGCTTAATACAGTTAAAATCATTGGCCAGGGTTTATAAAGGTGGTAAAGTGTCCCTCTTTTAACTTGTCTTAAAGCAAGACAACGCTTAACATGAAAAATAAGATACTTTACCACCTTTATAAACCCCAGCCAACGATTTTAACTGTATTAAGCCCCAAAATAGTGGCATACCCCTTTAAGTGCTGCCTTGAAAATATAATCTTTCATCACAATTCACTGAAAATAGTAATACTCTCGTCTGGAACTTTGTTGAGGACTTTTACGGGCTCCTCTATCTCAGATGACGGAAGTAACCATGACCCAGCTGTATAAGCAGACAAGCTATTCGGCCTGTGTTGATAATAATGAACTCCTGGACTATGTTCAAACTTCCAAATGCATCGATTTGTGAGTACAGACCATAGTTGTACTACTGTAGAAGTTGGGTGTCATGGCATATGATTTTAGTGTGGTAAGTTTGGAGGTACTGCCAAGTTCCATTAGCGCTTGTACTAAGCTATTTTAGAATAACTCGGTAACTCGGCCAATGTTCGCCCCAAGATAGACTTCTACCTTCAGGTGGACTACTGGATGGATGGCACGGTTCAAATGGCATTAGGGTGAATCTACTCCGAACCATCACTTTAACAGAGGCTCTGCACAAATTTAATTTATCTAATTTTATGCATTTTATTCGATCTGCTGATTGACTCAGTGTGTCACATCACTGCTCTTCGCGTCAAATTAGGAGGTGGCATTAGGTGGAGTGCAGTACAGCAGCCTCTATCAAGTGGCGGACAGGCAGATGACTAGGCCTCTGTTACATTACATTACATTACATTACATTTCATTTAGCTGACGCTTTTATTCAGAGCGACTTACAGTTACTATATTTCAGGGTATTGGTAACAGGCTACCCTGGAGCAATGTGGGGTTAGGTGCCTTGCTCAAGGGCACTTCAGCCATGGATGCAGGTGTAGGGAGAGGTCAGGTGGGATTCGAACCTACAACCCCCAGATTGAAAGACCAACTCCCTAACCGTTAGACCGTTAGACCATGGCTGCCCCACTCTGTTGTCACTAAACCTCATTACAGTAGGAGATGTGTGGGAGAATGGGCTTGTCGTGTCGAAATAGCAACGTAGAAAAGCATCTGGGAATATCTGAGATATCTCCCTTCCAACAGGATTCTTAGTTTCAGTTCTTTGTCTCAGTTCAGATCTTTTGGAATAGGACTGCTTAAGGCAGCTAAATATCTATGAAGGGTGTATGCGCGCACAATACATGTGAGTTTTGCTTTCTGTGTCTCACATACGGTACTTCTGTGTTCATGTCTATCTTTTCCTGTCTATCTTTTCCTTATCTTGCTGTGCCTACAAGTGGGCCTTCTCTTTCTGTGCATCTAACATACAGTATCTGTGCGTTGCCGTAACAACATACTGTATGTGTCTCCCTCTTCCCCATGTCTGTCTCAGTGGCGAGGACCCGCGCAAGCACGAGTGGTTCAAGTCCATCAACTTCCCCCGGCTGGAGGCCGGCCTGATGGAGCCGCCGTGGACGCCGCGGCCCAACGTGGTCTACGCCAAGGACACGGGCGACATCCGCGACTTCTCGGAGGTCAGGGGCGTGCAGCTGGACGCGGCCGACCACAAGTTCTACAAGGAGTTCAGCACGGGCGCCGTGTCCATCCCCTTCCAGCAGGAGATGATGGACAGCGGCCTCTTCGAGGAGCTCAACGACCCCAGCAGGGTGGAACCCATCCCGCTGACGGGGGACGAGAAGAAGTCCAAGTCCTGCGTCCTGTCTTGAGGTATACATCACATCAGAGATGATGGGCCACGGGGATTCAGTTTCTATTTTTGGACATTATGTTGATAATCCTTGATATTCATCAGTTCCTGTTGAAAAATCAGAAGCAAACCAGATGTTCCCAGGGCTTTTTCTGAACGGGGAAATAAGGGCGCCACGCCCTCATACTCCGTGGATGCGCCCTCATGTTTTTTTTTTTTTTTTTTTTTTTTTTTTTTTTTTTTTTTAAGTAGAACCTACATTAAAACGGAATTTGGTTATAAACGCGGAATTGCACGGAATTTGCTCATTTCTTATGGTAAAATAAAAAATCCATTATTTTCGTCATCATTTATCAGTCTAAAAGACATTTCAAACACAAAATATGGCCACGATATCATATCTGGCCCACGCGAGGTGATGCGCAAAAGTTCTATCCATGATCCATGTCAGCGCATGTTGACAGTGAACGCATCTCTCTCCCAAGCATCGTTTCCGATGGTCTCCTGCGTCCTAACACTGGCCGTCAGAGCATCGAAGAAATCTTAAAACTCAACAGCACACAAATTTTGCCTAGTAGAACAGGTCAGGCTTAAACTCGTTGTCCTGTCCGTCTGTTACCAAGACTATGCGATGCGACACAGAAAAGACGGGCGGCTCTCCACTGCACTTTAATAAACAATGGAATCATCCGACACGAGGCACGAGTTTGGAGTTTGTTACAACAGACGTGACCGCTGTAAAATAAAAACTGTTCAGGCAATGCTTTGATCATGTCTTGTTGACTTTGTTGGCCACGGAGCATAGTGACTAAAAGTTAGCAGCAACTTTGAAAAAGGGTCAAGTCATCATCAGAAGAAAACGGCCGTCTTTGTGTGAAACGGTAGACGGTAGGGACTTTGCGAGGCTATTTATTTAATGCCTACATATAACGTGACCAAAAATGTCTCTAATGTAGCTGCACGTTGCAATATAGCCAAACTTATTCGAGAAAACCTGATGCAGCCCGAGTCCAACTTCGCCCGAGTCCAACTTCAATGCACCAGAAGTGAATTCGCCTTCTAGTTGGGTGCGTCACGTGCATTTAATAGAATATATGCGCATGTACATTTCAGCTACCTTATTACCTGGAATATTTTGAGGGCTGATATTACAAAAAGCTAGTAGGTAATTTTACTTTTCTTTTCTCTACCTACCATTCTGTCCACCCACCAGTTTGAACTAAATAACTAAGAAATTTTGTTGGGGGGGTGAAAGGGGAAAATAAGTTCAAAAATGTAAAAAAAATCAGATTTGGCAAAAAATAAATCAGAAAAAATGGAATTTGAGACAAAATAAAACGGAATTTGAGAAAAATTAAAACGGATTTCATAGGCCCCTAAACATTGTACTTTTAGGATGTCCTCAAAAGTAAAAAATGTCCCTCTCAGATAGTCTCAAAAAGCCCCATTTTACCTTCGTTTTTTTTAAAAATCGCGCACCCCCCCTTGCTCCCTCATACTAAAAAATCCTGGAAAAAGCCCTGGTTCCCATTTTTTCTGCGACGACCCAAGTCTTGCATGCTGATTTGAGGTATAGTGTACAATGTGGGGTGGCCAGGCAGGAGTCTATTGGACAGACCTTTATGTTTGTGGACAGTATGGGGACAGTCTCAGGGATGGGCAATCTGAATTCAGAAGCGGTACTCCACACCACATATTCCAAAAGACTTGATTTCACCTAGAGCGTGTTGTCACTAGGGCCGACTTCAGGCAACTCCACAGGCCGACAAGGATTGTCCTTAGTATAAAAACCCTTTACGAAGAGCTCTGTTTACGCCCTGATGAAGACCCAGTGCGGGTTGAAACCGGTTGGCGGTTTTATCTTTGTAACAATGCCCATGGATTAATAAAGGGTTTTTATACTAAGGACAATCCTTGTTGGCCTGTGGAGTTGCCTGAAGTCGGCCCCTAGTGCCAACACGCTCTAAATGAAAGGACTTTAGTCTTCTTACTTCAAGAGCACCCATAGTTTGGAGTTTACTAAGTTGGAGAACAAGAGCGCTCAGTCAACCTTTTCTGTTTGTACTTGATTTTACCTGTCCAATTATTCAGTATTCGACATGACAGGCAAAACCAGGTCATTTGGAATATGTGGCACTGGGTTGTAGCTTCTACCTTACCTATCACTGGGTATACCATATGACATCTGATGACCAGGAGGAGTCCCCAGTTTTTATTGAGTCGACCTTGATTTTTGTAGATAGTACGGGACAGTCTTTGATGTTTGTTTGTTCCTGTTCAACAATAGACGCAAGCAGATGTTTGTCTTGGGACAGGCAAAGTCCTGTTTGCTGTTTTGAGATATGACGGTGATCGGATGTTGCCCCAATTTTTTTTCAGGTGACAGACTTATAACATTATATGTAGAAAATGTTACCCCTTAAATGTTTTGGCACACAAACAGACCTGCGTACTGTTTTGAGGCATATAAGGATGACCGGATGTTGCCTGATTTTTTTCCCCAGCGGGCAAACCCAAATTTCCGAGGACAGTCCCAGATAAAAAAAAAAATACACAGGAAAAGTCCCGTTCTGTCACTGATGTTACAAGCTTTTCAATGCTTGATGGTCTGTCCCCAGTGAAAATGCACAAGTATGTAGGGTGACCAGATGTTGCCCTGTGTTTTCTGAGGGTAGACCCTGATGTCTTGGGACAGCTCCTAATGCTTTGTGAAAAAAAAATTAAAAAAAATGTCACAATGGTTTCAATCAAAGCTGCTAGGGGTTGAGGTGGCTCTGGTGGTAGAGGAGCCGTTCGGCAACCAGAAGGTTGCAGGTTCGAGCCCCGCTCTGTCTGACCCCATCAATGTGTCCTTGAGCACGATACTTAACCCCAAGTTGCTCCTGGTGGCAGGGTGGTACCCTGCGTGGCAGCCACTGCCACCAGTGTGTGAATGGGTGAATGTAAAGCGCTTTGAGTGCTCGAAGTAGAGTAGAAAGGTGCTATATAAATGCAGTCCATTTGAACGATATTGCTTTTAAAATTATGAATTCCTAACAAAAAATGCCGTGGATATTGCCCTGGGTTCTGTGAATGTCTCCAAGGTAGTACTAACCTCCTGCATGTTTGGCAGGAATGAGAAGTACAAGTCCCGCCCACTGTTTTGTGGTAGGAGGTGACCAGATTTTACTCTACCTGTTTTTTTCCTTCTTCTGTGGTACATTCCCTAAAGTTGATGGTCTGTCCCGGATGCAACGCAACCCACTTTGTCCCTCATGTTTCAAGTGAAGTTCTAGCTTGTTTTAACAATATTGACTGTAGAAGTATCCCTCCCTGGTTGTGATTCCTAAGGAAACTTTGGGAACATTTTCCCCAGTGTCTATCTTTGAGGTCTGGTCACCTTTCTCTGAGGGTTTCTGTGAAGCCCAGCATGGTGGCCCAGACCTTCTGCCTTCCCTTCCACCTCAACACGTACGATAGCCAATGCGCCTTTTGACTAGCCTGATTATCATCGATTTTCAAATCTCTTCGAGACTTGGTCTGACCAATAGCATAACAATTAACATTTCCCGAGCAGCATTTCCCAAATCGCCTCCCTTGGTTTGGTAGTGATTGTTTGCTTCCCAACAAAGTGCGAGGAGTTCCCATATTTGCGGAAAACTCAGAAAGTACTTGCATTGACTCTTGACCTGACTAGAAGCAACTACGAAGGTGTTGTGTCACTACGAGGGCATGGCCTGGCTACCTTTTGACTAGAGGTGAAACATCCTGGCTTGCAGTAGTGCGAGACCATCTCATGGATTTGTTAGAGCAATGCACTGACCTATCAGCTGGCCTATCAGCTTGCACAGTTCCTCAGCCATTTAGAAGAGCAGGCTCACAGGTAGAACTGATCCATCTTTACTGATGTGCCATCTGTTCTTATGAGTCCATCTGTCGCTGATTGGATAATGAGCTCCCTTTTTAAAATCAATTTACCAATTTATCAGCTTACATCATCCTGACATCTGTCACACGGGGTGATTCAAAAAGCTTTGAAAAATGTCTGCACTCTGCACACATGTCTTCACTGAAGTAGAAATGAAGGACTCATTCCATAAGCATGTTAACGTCCCACCCATTTCTAATGGTGTACTGACATTTTTCATGTCAAGCAAATTAATTGATCTGTTACCAGAACATGGAAATGCTTTCAGCTATGATATTTTTTAAATGCGCACAGTAAGTGATTTCCTATTTCCATTAGCCACCTCTGTTGATTGCCACAAAGCAACTGTTGCAGTATAACCTACCATTGTTGCACACCAGTGGTAGAGGATTTTAAGCATTGCCGTGTATTTTGCAGTATAGACTACCAAGTCTGAGTTGCTCTTACATTTAGAGTGGTGCAGAGGGAGTGAAGAAACACAAGTATTTTATCTTGGCACAAGATCTCTGTATGCTTCCACAACCTTGCCTTTTATGTAATATGTGGGTCTGTATGTCTTGGCTTCTTTGTTTAATATTGAGTTGTGGAAATGTTCTTTTTTTATTTTGTAAGGCTAACGTATGACAGGTGAAACATGTTTAAGCACAGGGATTCGTTTGTGATCCTCGTCTTAGCCTTCTTTCTTTTTCCTGATCTTAATCTGCTCAGCGAGATCCCAGTTTAACGTTGCAGATAAAAGGAGACTGCAGTACCTGTGACTCACCAAACAGTGTCAGTAGAGAGCTAATAGTCAGCATTTGTCTTCAACTTTAGACTCACCCTACCTGCCTTTTTCAATATCACACTTTGAGATTAAGTTGAAAATGCGAGATTAAGTGATTTCCTGTTTTGTGGCACACTGTAAATATAGACTTATGATTATAGGTTGTCTATGGAAATAGAGGTAGGTGCATATGAAGTGCAATTCACCAAAATAGACAGAGAAACTACCAATCGTGAGATTTACCTGTATATAGCTATTCAATGCCTTTGCTGAAAAAATATTACCGCATGTGAGCTGTTACCATCAATTCTGTATAGTCATGAACCATATCCATGGAGCACAGCAAATTCCCCAGTGTCAGTTCAACACTTAGAGAGCTGATGTTAACACCCATGGTGTTGGCCCCACACTCTCAGTGTTGAAACAACACTGCACTTTGAGAACATAACATTTTCACTAACCTTAGTCACCCTATAATCCTTACCGCTGTTTGGTGCCTATAGGTCTCAGTTAAAACGTATATTGATGTGAGTGAACCATTGCTGTACTATATATAAGCACATTGTCTGCTTCCCTTGACCCGTGCTCACTGGTCAGATGGGAGTAAAGCCTCAGCACCCTCCACACAGACAGTAGCCAACAGGTGTGGATGTGAAGAAGCTATGCCAGAAAGCAACATGAAAATGGCTTAGTTGTGTTTTGTTTTCATTTGCATTGATAATTTGCTTCATTATTTTCTTTATGTGGTTTTTTTTTGTCTTCTTTGGGAAAATTTGCACCAACAGTGGCTTTGTGTCAGGTGGCAGACAGCTACCGTCCAATTAATGTTCTTTGGTTAGTACGTTTAGTAAGTCTCGCATAGCTGTCACATTATCACATTAGGGAAATTCATACAAGACAACAATAATATCATGCATAGCCTACATACCATGGCAATAGAATACAGTAAATATCGCTAGAATGACAAAAACAAACTGGGTTGGGGCATGGAATTTGGCCATTGTAATAGGAAACACAAGCTCTGGAACTCAGTCAGTCAATCAGTTCCTTCCTACTCATTGTATTTGTTTCTATTGATGCAGTACTCATCCACACAGTATACAATGCAGTGTTAATTCAACACTTAGAGAGTGTTCTGGGACGAAATGTTGTGTTAAATGGACTCTATAAGTGTTAAGTTAACTCTGCATTTTTTGTTATGTATGACGTAAATACGCTGCTATATGTCAATTAATGTCTGCCATTATGTATATCTGCTTGCTTTTCTTGGAAAAAAAACAGTATTTATTTTTTTACGCTGTGGTTTATCACATTTTTCATTGTATAATGTGCTCTTTGCTTTTTTGCTTGTCTTGTATTTGACTTGTCTTGAGGCGGTGCAATTGTGGAAAAATAAAAAAAATATATGAATGATTATGCTGACTGATGTGTCATGAATACACACTTTGCCTTCAAACAAATAAGCATATTAACCATACATGCTCTCTGTTAAAGGGACACTGTGCAGGAAATGGTCAAAAAAGGTACTGCTGCTATGCTGCTCATTGAAGCTGGGCTGCCTATTGCCAAATTTGATATTTACATGAAAGTTTACTAAGTAATAAACAAATATTCATTTTTGCAATTAAACATGGCAATTTTTGGAAATTCAAAATGGTGGATCATGGAGAAGATCCCCCTTTTCATGTATGAAAAGTGCAATTTTTCCAGGTTTTTTTTTCTAATTTTTCATAATGAATACTTAGAATTTGATGCTGCTGGTAAGTATTCATGAAACAGGTAACATTAGTGAATGGGCACCATGAATTCTGGAAATAAACAACTAATAATCTCACACAGTGTCCCTTTAAGTGTGCCTGTGTGCAAATATGACTGAATATAGAAAGTAATCTGGGTATTGTTGAAAGCTGGTTGAAAGCTTACTAGGGTATTCACATTTACTACACAGGCGCTTCCTTATGTATGTTGCCTTCTACATAGGCAGGCAGCAGGGACTTTCTGCGGCCCTAACTCTGCATAAGTCATGCTGAGTAAGAGGATGAGCTGCTGTGAGTCTATTATGAGCTCTGCCGCTCACTCATGTCATACCTATTTCAGCCAACAGAGGGAGACAAACACCACTCAAAAATAGTTGGATTATGGAGATGGACACTTTTCAGCCTCATATTTACATAAATGCCAGAATTGGAATGAATGTGTGGTCTGTTAGTCCATCCCGAACAGAACAGGGCGCTTATTGCGGGTCAGATGCTGTCACCACAGTCACACTTAAGTTTCCGTACAGCTGAAAATTGTGTGTGTGTGTGTGTGTGTGTGTGTGTGTGTGTGTGTGTGTGTGTGTGTGTGTGTGTGTGTGTGTGTGTGTGTGTGTGTGTGTGTGTGTGTGTGTGTGTGTGTGTGTGTGTGTGTGTGTGTGTGTGTGTGTGTGAGTGAGAGTGAGAGAGAGAGAGAGAGAATGTGTGTGTGTGTGTGTGTGTGTGCGCGCGTGCGCCTGCGTGCGTGTGTGTGTGTGTGTGTGTGTGTGTGTGTGTGTGTGTGTGTGTGTGTGTGTGTGTGTGTGTGTGTGTGTGTGTGTGTGTGTGTGTGTGTGTGTGCGCGTGCGCGCGTGCTCGCGTGCGTGTGTGCTCGCGCGCGCGTGTGTGTGTGTGTATGGTGTATGTGTGAGTGAGAGAGAGAGAGGTTTATGGTTTTTGGATGATCCTGGTGAGATGGAATCTGTGTCAGCGACTGCCAGGGCCAGGCAGCAAGGAAGCTAACAGAGGGGGACAAACAGGTCAATTGTCGCGGGCCCAGGGAGAGAGGCACCTAGAATTGGATCATCATTGCATTGGAATGGGGGGCACTTTTTTATGACTGTCTTGGGTCCAGCCAAAGCTCCCGGTGGCCCCTGCCAGGCAGGCAGACAGACGCTTCTGCACCAGTTGGTTTGTTATGATGACTCTCCAGTTGAAATCATGGCCAAAACAAAATCCCTGACCACTTTTTTGAGCTGAAAAGACAAGGAACAAAAGGCACATTCGAGCTGAGACATTTGGTTATTATTATTATTATTTTTTTTTTTTGATTTACCAAAGGTCCAGCATGCATCTATGGAGCTTGAGGGGTACACAGCAAATTCTGCAGTGTTCATTCAACTCTTTGAGGGTTGATTTGACCTCATTTGGGCATAAATGAACTCTTCAAGTGTTGAACCAACACCGCAAAATTAACTGTGTAAGCTACCTATTGAATTGTCAATGGAAGAAAAGGGTTATTCATGCACCAAGTGATTGTTTCTTGCCAGGGGAAACCACCTTCTTGGCTTGCCAGGGAAGTCTCTCCATGCCTCCATTAAGTATCAAGCTCACACTTCAGTCAGGAGAGTTCAGGTCTGTCTTTTTAAAGCAGGGGTTTTCAACCAGCTCTGGCTCAGGGACTACCATTCAGACTAAGCAGTAGTCTGTGGCCCACCGTATTTGTGTATGTGCACGTTCACCTTGGGGAAGATTTAGATCTGGGGAGCACTTTGTGGGAATGTCTTCAAGTTCCCACCAGCCAGTGCTAACAAAGTAAAAAAAAGGCAGTGTTAATTCAACAATTAGAGAGTAAGCCGGGATCAAATACACTCTAAGAAGATGTTAAATAAACCCTGTCAGTGTTGAATTAACACTTAATGTTTTACTGCATATATTGGTGCAACAAGGGTTAAGTGGAATCTTGCCACTTTTTAAATATTTGATGAACTTCATAGCAAGTCATGGACCGTCAATGCTCTTTAAAGGATGGCATCTATATGCCAATAATGAAAACGTTTAATAGGGTTGGAAATTCTGCATTGCGTACATCAGTGGTTCTCAGCCTGTTTTGAGCAAACACCCCCCTTGGTGTCATCATAAGCCTCCCAATGCCCCCTGGATCCCCCCTCCCTTATTATTGAAAAATAAAATAGACTAATGTTCCCAATTGGGAACTAAGCCCTGCCCCCCACTCAGCTGTATCCTTCTCAGCGCCATTTACTGTATCTGGAGTTTAGACCTTACACTGACCATTAGTGTTGCACCGATACCGATACCAGTGTCGGTGGATCGGCACTGAAATGGTGATATCGGTATCGGCGAGTACCAACAAATAGGGCACCGATACCATTTACAGGTGCTTGCATGACACTTAAACAGTCTTGAAATTTGTTATTTCATAGAATATTATTATAATTATAAAAAGTATAAAAAAGGTTTGCTTGATTCACTTTGTATTAGTCTTTTTCCTGTTTCACAAAGGTAGGCAGCAGCCTGACAAAGCCATGCAATGATTTTACATCCAAGTAGTATGCACTACAGCCCTTCATATACATTTCAAATAGGGTGGTATCGGTATCGGTATCGGCCGATACTGCACAGCCAGGTATCGGGTATCGGTATCGGGGCCAAAAAATGGTATCGGTGCAACACTACTGACCATCAGACTGTCAGACAATCATTTTTCTCACTCCGGAATGTGTGGCCACATCTTTGAAGCTCCAACTTGGCCAGTTGCTCACAGCTGAAGCCTTTGGAGTTCGAGCAATGTGGCCTAAAGTGCACGTCTATGAAGTTGCCCGCAGTGTGTTGTAACATAAGTAGTCTGCTATGAATGTGAGGCATTTGACTGGAGCGCATGCCTGTGTAGACTGGCAGCTCTACTGAATAGTCCCTCACTGGGACAAACTATGCTATGCCTGTGTATGGGGAGCTGGCAAACACTCATGCACTGGCAACAGCTATGCACAACCATGGGCAGTGCTGGATTTTTTGAGTCATTAGAATTAATAAAATCTACGTCCCCATCATCCTCCTCCGCCTGCTCCACCTGCTCCTCCTCCTCCTCCGCCTGCTCCTCCTCCTCCTCCTCCTCCTCCTCCTCCTCCTCCTCCTCCTCATCGTCATCGTCATCGTCATCATCATCATCATCATCATCATCATCATCATCGTTGATTTATTATCTTTTATTATTAGTAGTATCAGCACCAGCCTTGTATGGCAGAACTATCTGCTGCTAGTAGTAAGTAGTAGCAGTAGTAGCAGTAGTAGTAGTAGTACAGTAGTAGTGGTAGTAGTGGTGGTGGTGGTGGTAGTATAGTAGAAGTGGCAGATCTGTAGCAATAGTAGTAGCCTACTACGAGGAGTAGAAG
>NC_085864.1:41597093-41599593 GCF_034702125.1 Engraulis encrasicolus | reverse complement strand
GCACACACACACACACACACAGATACTTATGATAAAGGTAAAAAGTACTACATCCTGAATTATATATGGTTTTAAAGCTTGATATGGTTCTTGCTACAGATTCTAGATATAGCAGTGCCCTCCATTATTATTGGCACCCCTGGTTGAGATGTGTTTTTTAGCTTCCAATTATTATTATTTTTCTCTAAATAATATGGGACCTTAATGGAAAAAAAGAGAAAAATCCAACCTTCAATACAAGTGCATTTATTCAGTGGGGAAAAAATCCCACATAAAGAAATAATTATTTGACATCAAATAATGTGTGTCACAATTATTAGCACCCCTGTTGTTAATATTTTGTACAACCCCCTGCCAACAAAACAGCACCTAATCTTCTCCTATAATGTTGGATGTGTAAGATGGGAAAAGACAGAAAGAGGGATCTTCAGCCATTCCTCTTTGCAGAATCTCTCTAAATCATCCAGAGACCTGGGTCCTCTCCTCTGTACTCTCCTCTTCAGCTCACCCCACAGGTTCTCAATGGGGTTGAGGTCTGGGGACTGAGATGGCCATGGGAGGAGCTTGATTTTGTGTCTGGTTAACCATTTCTGTGTAGATTTGGCCGTATGTTTAGGGTCATTGTCTTGCTGGAAGACCCAGTGACGACCCATCTTCAGCTTTTTGGCAGAGGGCAACAGATTTTGATTTAAAATGTCCTGGTATTTCAAAGCATTCATGATGCCATGCACCCTAACAAGCTTCCCAGGGCCTTTGGAAGCGAAACAGCCCCGCAGCATCACTGACCCACCCCCATACTTCACAGTGGGTATGAGGTGCTTTTCAGCATGCGCATCTTTCGTGGCACGCCAGACCCACTTAGAGTGTTTGTTGCCAAAAAGCTCAATCTTGGTCTCATCTGACCAAAGCACACGGTCCAGTTGAAGCCCCAATACCGCTGGGCGAACTCCAGACGTTTACGTTTATGATTGTGGGTGAGGAAAGGTTTTCTCCGTGCATGCCTCCCAAACAGCTTGTTGGCGTGTAGACAGCGCCTGATGGTTGATTTGGAGACTTTGTGACCCCAGGATGCTACCATTTGTTGTAATTCTGTAACAGTGAGCTTTGGAGATATTTTGATTTCTCTTACCATCCTCCTCACTGTGCGTGGTGGCAAAATAAACTTGGGTCCTCGTCCAGGCTTGTTTACCACTGTTCCAGTTGTTTTGAACTTCTTAATTATTCCTCTCACAGTAGATATGGGCAGCTGCAGTTGAGTGGCAATCTTCTTGTAGCCTCTGCCTGACCTGTGAAGGTCGACGCACATCTGCCTCACTTGTATGCTGTGTTCCTTTTTCTTTTTCTCATGTTTAAGAGTGGATAAGAGAAATGGCCTCGGTGTCACGTCATATTTATACCCCAGGGAAACAGGAAGTGATGAATTACTAATTAAATGTTCCTACATACTCTGGTAAACTTTGTAAACTACTGTAGAAATGACAGAAATGCTTCAATTATATTTATTTCCTGGGAATTGTTAAGGGTGCCAATAATTGTGGAACAGGTGATTTAATGAAAAATAATTATTTTTTAGTCAGGGATTTTTTTTATTTTCCTACAATTCATTTGAGTTGAAGGCTACATTTTCCTAAAATTTTCAGTGTGACAGTATTCTTCTGCAATAAACACTGAATTTATTTTAAGGCTTTTAACACATCTCAACCAGGGGTGCCAATAATTATGGAGGGCACTGTAGGTAGTACTTGATTGTATTTGACACAAGAATGCATGCAAAGTTAACGTAATGTCCCAATACGGCAGAAAATGTTCTGCTTGCTGATGCAGTGCTGTCCTTTGAAACATGACCCTGAAATTGACACCGCACAATCAGATAACTCAGCTGTAGCAACCGAAAATATGTTTGTTAAGCTGTGCCAAGCTTTTCAGCGAGCTACCATGTTGCTAACTACATAGGCAGCTACTGCAGACAGAGGAAAAACACTGGGTCAAGTAACCAATCAGAGGTTTTTCACCAAGATCAACAGACTCATGCAACAGTCACATAGGGCTATAAATTAACACCAGCCAACCGGCCAAACTCTGGTAAAATTTCAGTACAAATGTACTGATAAGGAATGTACTGTGTGTGGTCAAGTCCATGCGTATGTGCATGTGTGTGTGTGTGTGTGTGTGTGTGTGTGTGTGTGTGTGTGTGTGTGTGTGTGTGTGTGTGTGTGTGTGTGTGTGTGTGCGTGTGTGCGTGTGTGTTTGACTATATGTGTGTGTGACTATGTGTGTGTGTTGTGTCTGTATCTGTAAAAGTGTGTGCTGTGGTCATCATACTGCTGGATAGATGTATGATATGGAACCTTTCCCCTCCCCTCTGGCTGTTATGTGCTGTGTGCATGTCATCACCACTGGCTCTGCCTCCAGAGGGGGTTTATCCTCCTCCACTGCAGATGAAAGCCCCTGGATGTAGCACTCATAAGATCCAGGAGTAGTGGTGGACACCAACAGGAGA
>NC_085864.1:41592093-41594593 GCF_034702125.1 Engraulis encrasicolus | reverse complement strand
CCTACTTATTTTTTCCCTACTCCTTAACAAACCTCTCAGGAATATATTTTTCTCTCTTCTCCAGTTTTATTTGCTCTTCTTGCCTTTATTCACATGACGGGGTGCAGAGTTACCTGTATGTATGACTTGATCTTCGGAAAATAAACCTCACCTCGCGTGCCGTGTCATGGAGAAGAGAGAAGACTAAGCCAGGGGCGGAGCTATGAGGGGACAAACGGGGCATTTGGCCCTAGACCCAGGGCCCTTCAGTAATGGTGATGGGGGGGCCTATTATGACCTCGGCAGGCCGTATGAGGGGCCCTATTAGTGTTTTGGCCTGGGTCCCACATGTGTGCAATTGTTCTGCCACTGAGCTAAGCTATAGTGTATATTGAAGTGTCAGGCCTTACACTGTGGGACGTATCACTTCTTACAGTGGCCTTGACTTCCAGAAACAAATCTTATGCTAAGATTATTTTCATTGCGTTCTCTGAAGGGTAATTTTAAGATAAACAATTTAGGATTCAGTGAGAACTGGATTTTTTCCCTCATACTGGTTTACAGTAAATGGACCTGGTAAGAATCAGTTTCTTAGCAGATGAAAGTTGAACTTTTAAGTAAGTCGAAAACCTAAAAATAGACGTAAGGAAGTTGAGAAAAACAGTTCTTAATGCAAAACGCTGGAACTTGAAGCATAAGCTCCCATTTGCTATCGAAGGTGAATCTGATCATGTACCTTTCATAGAATATTGGCAGACAAAATTTGGTTGAAAACAGTCCAACTTCAAAAGTCATTGCACAAACAAAAATTTGTGATGCACGAAGGTCTGAGGCACAATGATAGACAGCGTTAAGACTGTGGTAAGAGGTGACACTTTCCTTTGAAATCAGCAAGACACATTTGTATAGTTGCATAGATTCATGTCATTGATAGTAACATGGATTCTTTGACCTATGAGTACAGCCAATTGACCTCAACAGCTCTTGTCAACAGTGTATACTGACCTCTAGTACAATGCGTGCAATCTCCCCAAAAACAAACTGGTTTACAACCAACGCAGAGAGACAGACCAAAGACCAGGCCAAAAGACTGATCAGACAACCATCCGATATAGAGGTGTAGTTGCTGCACGTGAAAAAAAGAGAGAAAAACGTATCTCTTCTGTTCAATCTCTGTCTTGCCCTTAAAAGGTATGGCAGATTACTCTGTTGGGTTGATTGTTTTAGGAAAATATCAGGTCCCCTTCCAAAATAGACATGTGATACTTCAAAGGCCTTTCAAAAACCCTTGCCCTTCGGGACACCCAAGCAGCTCATTGGTTTCATTGGGTTGCTTTCCAATGTCTCTTTCTAGATTAATCAGCGGTTATGAAACCCTCCGGTATGTTAGCTTTTCATAGAGACAACAGTGCCCACATTTACTAGTCCTAAAATTAATTCCAATCACGGTTAAGGTTCAGGCAACTCATGATTTTCTGTGCCCCAAGTATCTCCTTTGCCTTGGTTTGTTTTGCTAATATGCTGTGCCAATACCTACAAGCCATATAGACAGAGCGTTGGCATGGCCAGCCTTAGGCACTGCCATCTTGGTCCAGTTATCTATCGTATGTTTTCCACAGATGTTGTTGCAACCCACAGAAAAACGTGAGCATCACCTTGTTTGCGATGGATGGAAGCGTCAATCTGGTTAAACATGGCAGCGAGCTGACTGAGCCATTCATTACAAAGGGGTGGTCAACGTGGTATTTAGTGTTGCTACTAGCAGGGGCTACATCGGGAGGGAGAGAAGAGCCTTCGCTTCAAGAGTAAAGCCCAATTTATACTGATAATCCAAATTGTCTTCAAAGTGTCAGAGATGCGTTGCAGAGGTTTTGCCCTCCTGTCTAGGGATGTAAATAAAATCGAAATGTATCGATGTATCGGAAGTATCGGCCGGCGATTTAATCGAATCGCATCGTATCGTGGGGCATTCTTAAGAATCGAAAAGAATCGAATCGCTGGCCCCTGTGCAATGCCCTAGCGCCATAACGCAATAGTAGTGGAAAAGTCCTTGGAAAAAAATTGAATCGAACCGAATCGAATCGTATCGTGGGGAATAAAAATCGAATCCCTGATTAAAGAAATCGATACCGTATCGTATCGTCATGAAGGCTGTGATTTTTACCCCTGCTCCTGTCGCAGAGACTATGTGCTGACCTCCAATATATGTGACTGTCTCCACAAAGTTTCGCAGACGAACGTGGATAGCAGTTGTTGTGAATGATGTTCTCCACAAAAAGCAACTACTTCTTTGTTCTAAACCCTCACCGCCTTGGCAGTTTGTGAGAGGAAGATGCACGTTAATATTCACTAAATACTACAATTACCCATGCTTTGTCTTGGTGTGCACATGCACAAAAGACACCTCTTCAATTCTTGATCATTCTCCATCCATTAATGTGAATAAAACCTTATTTTTTCATTTCCAACACCCACCATATGTACTGAGTATCCAAAATTGCCAATTCACTTCTATCAGAGG
>NC_085864.1:41559593-41567093 GCF_034702125.1 Engraulis encrasicolus | reverse complement strand
AGGTATTGCAGCTATGCTGCTCATTGAAAGTGTGCTGAATATTGCAAAATGTTATCTTCAGATCACGCAACAAGGTTCCAGTGATCCATATCCTTGGTCTGTTCATCTCTCTTGAGACCAAGATAAACACATTTGCTTTAGATGGTGTCAAGCATGTGTGGTGGTAAACAAGTGAGTTTTACAAAAAAGGTGTATCCTCTCAATAGCCAAGCATGGTAGTGGGACTGACATGGTTTGTGGATGCATGAATGCTGTCAACATTGGCAATCTGAAATACACCTTAAAGAAACATGCATGTCAACATGCACTGTGACTACTGAAGCAGATCATGATATTCTCCATAGGATTGCATTCAAATCTCACACAAATCTATTTAAGCCAGATGCAGACTCAAAATTTAAAAGTTCAATGCAAAGAAAGGTTGAAACGCACACTGATTACCTCCCTTGTCATCCCTTTTCATTTCGAGACGATTCGAGCCAACATAGCCCCTTCTCTACCGGATTTTAATCTGGGGTGTACTCACTTTTGTGAGTACATGTTCAAACATTAATGGCTGTATTTTGTTTTTTTCTGAGTGAACAAGAAATTTAAGCGGTTAATTAAATATGTTGTTAAAAGGTCACTAATCATTGTGTCAAAGTTACATTTCTGTAATGCTTTCCTATGAAAAGATATACTCAAAAATCTGCAAAACTGTGAGGGGTGTATTCACTTTCGTGATATACTGTATATATACACAGAGTGCCCTTTAAATGTAAAGTTTAATCCTTTATTTACCTCAGTATTGTAATTCTGTGGGCCTTTGGCGCCCCCCGGGACATTTGGCGCCCTAGGCGACCGCCTAGCCTGCCTATGCCTAGCGCCGGCCCTGGTCTTGGTGTCTGTTGTGTTTTGCCTTTGTGCTTATGTCTTGGTTAGTGGTGAGTATGGTTGTGTCGTGGTGTCTGTTGTGTTTTGCCTGTGTGCTTATGGTTGTGTCGTGGTGTCTGGGTCTGGTGCATGTGCTGTATGTACCTTATTGCCTGGGGGGGGCTGTGGATGTGTCTGGTGTGTTTAAATGTTTCCTCTTGTCTGGTGGATGCAGTTGTGTCATGGTGGGGTGGGGGCGCATTTGTGTGTTCTTGTGTCTGGTGGTTGCCTTTGTGTCTGGTGGTTGCCTTTGTGTCTGGTGTGCGTACTTCTGTCTTATGCTGCGAGTGTATGTTGAGCATGGTTGTGTCTTGCTGTCTGACGGTTATGACAATAAGCTAACTTACTTTATTCCATCGATGCCTAAAGCACCTGCAACAAAGGCTGCTGAATGCCTAAGCGCTTTAAGAAAACTTTAAGAAGTTGCCCTCACAGCCTATAAAAGCCTAAATATCTCAGCCTCTGAAGCGCATAAAATCATGCAGTAAGTTGCATTTAAACGCCAAGACCCTCATCTTGCATCAGAATGTGTTCATTCTGCTCTAACATGCCAAGTTTTTCAAATAAATTTGTCTCAAATCTCATGAGCCTGAATGATGTGTCATGCAGCTCCAAGTGCCAGGGCCAATGTTACACAATGCAACATCCAGCATCAATGGGTTATTTCCCAGCAATCCTTGGTTTCTGGTGTGTCTAGATTGTGCACTTGTGTATTGTATTATTGTGGCGTCTAGGTGTGGTCGAGCTGGCAGCGTTGGAGAGTATAGTGATACGCAGGTGAGCGTGAGTGAGAGGAGTTGGCATGGCACGGTAGCCATGGCCACAGGCTGATTGGTCTGATTGCAGGAACCACCTACCTGGATGAGACAGATGCTATCAGTGTCCTATCTGATAGCTATCATTTCTCTCTCTCTCTCTCTCTGTCAGTGTCCTATCTGATAGCTATCATTTCTCTCTCTCTCTCTCTCTGTCAGTGTCCTACCTGATAGCTATCATTTCTTTCTCTCTCTCTCTCTCTCTCTCTCTCTCTCTCTCTCTCTCTCTCTCTCTCTCTCTCTCTCTCTCTCTCTCTCTCTCTCCAGCCTGTCTCCAGCTTTTCAACAGCAATGAAGGATGTCCTGCAAGTTTTAGAACAACATACCCCGCCAGCGAAGCTCGCACACAGACACACACACGCAAACACAAACAGAGCTCCAATTTTCTCTGAAGACGCTGCATTGTTTTTTTGTTTTTTTTTAAGTAAGTAACTTAGACACGCTGAAACCCTAATCCAGGACACCAACCAGACCACAGAGCTGCGCCTGGCTGTGCGCTAACATGTCGAAACTGAAACAATGGCTAGCGTAACACACATAGCCTCATTGTTGTTGGGTACTGCTGATGTGACGGAAAACCTCCATGCTGGCCACATGGGAGGTTGTTGCCACACACTGGCTGTGTATTAATAGCACATGTGAAATACAACAGGCGGTCGAATGTGATTAGTTGGACACGTCCCACGGCACTGTTGAGCTAACTTTGGCTATAACCCTGCCTAGAACCTCACATGCACATGGGAAGATGTTGCCACGGTTGCTGGGACTTGGTATCCTCGGCAACCACCCATGCCGCCTAAGCATACGGGTCATTCCTGGTCACAGCGCCTCCGTGTCATACGTGTCATTCCTGGTCACAGCGCCACCGTGTCATATGTGTCATTCCTGGTCACAGCGCCTCCGTGTCATACGGGTCATTCCTGGTCACAGCGCCTCCGTGTCATACGTGTCATTCCTGGTCACAGCGCCACCGTGTCATATGTGTCACACACCTGGTTCTAGGCTACTGCTATATTGATTCAACTATTTTTTCCTATGTTGTATGTCTCTTTCTGCTTTCTTGGTTTGGCCACATTTCCACAGGGGGGGGGGCAAAGGGGTATGTTGTCCTGGGGAGGGAAGTTGGGTCCTCGTTACATTGCATATATTCAGTGGTGTGGTCTACTTTTTTATGGTGGGTTTACTGTATATTTGTGCATTTTTTGAAGTGGATATACTGTATATATTTGTGCTATTCAAAACAATGGATCAATCAATTTTAAGTGGGTATACTGAAATCTCTGAAATGTAGAAGTGCGCGTTCTACGTAGACTACACCACTGCATGTATTGGATGGGGGGGCTCTTTCAGATGACTTTGTCCTGTCCTGGGCCCAGTGAAAGCTGTCTTCAGCCCTGCATTTCCATATTACATGTTCGTGAGAGGCCATAACTACCCCTTACCTGCGTGTGCGTGTGTGTGTGTTTCGTGGGTATGATTTAACAGTGAAGGGAGGAGCCTTGTGGAGATACAGTAGATGTAGGCCAGGGGTGAGTTTCTCAAAGAGAAGTTGTTAGCCTGTTAGCAACTTCGGTAGTTGCCAGTGGGAAAATGCATTGAAAACAAAGTAGCTAATGTAGTAAGCAACTTTGGTTTTCAGAAATTCCCCCCAGGTCGTGTTACACATAGAAAAGCAAAAGCAAGCAGCTCCTTATCATCGTCATCATCTCTCCCTTATCTCTCTACCTCCTCCTTCTCTCCCCCCCCTCCCCTCCCCTCCCCTCCTGTCCTGTCCCGCTTTTATCTACTCCATCAACTTCCTGTCCATGCAAGACTTCCAAGAGGATGGGGGTTCCTCTCATCTGCCATCTTCTTCTCTTCTGTTTTCCATCCCTCTCTATATATCGCTAACTTGTGCACTCTCTCTCTCTCTCTCTCTCTCTCCCTCTCCTTCTCTCTCTCTCTCTCTCTTTTGCTCTTGCTCTCCCTCTCTCTTTCTCTCTCTCTCTCCCCTCTCTCTCTCCCCTCTCTCTCTCTCTCTCTCTCTCTCTCTCCCCTCTCTCTCTCCCCTCTCTCTCTCCCCTCTCTCTCTCTCTCTCTCTCCCCCTCTCTCTCTCCCCCTCTCTCTCTCTCTCTCTCCCCTCTCTCTCTCCCCTCTCTCTCTCTCTCTCTCTCTCTCCCTCTCCTTCTCTAATCTCCTCCACCCACACTTCCTCCTCTTCAGTTCATGCGTACGTGTTGCTAGGTATTCCATCACAGAGGAGATGACAGCTGGAGGAACGATATTTTCTTTCTCTTGTTCTCTTTCTGCCCCCCTCACCTACTGTCTCCCTCTTTCTTCCTGCCCTCTCCCCCCCCCCTCTCTCTCTCTCTCCCTCTTTTCACCCATTTCTCCTCCCATGTTCCCCCCATCCATCCATTCATTCATCCATCCATCTGTAGCCCACAGTGAGCTCCTCTACTCAGCAGAAACAGGCACTGGTCTGTTCCCTCTCCATTCTGTCAGTCCGTCGCGGGTCTCTCTCTCTCTCTCTCTCTCTCTCTCTCTCTCTCTCTCTCTCTCTCTCTCTCTCTCTCTCTCTCTCTCTCTCTCTCTCTCGATCGTTACATAATTACTTACAGATTGGGCCGAACCGGAGGGTCTGTGGGGGAGCACAAACAAGACTCGCTCAGACAGTGGACACGCACACACATGAACATGAACATGAACACACACACACTCACACGCACGCATGCACACACACACACACACACACACACACACACACACACACACTCACACGCACGCATGCACACACACACACACACACACAACCATAACACTGACGAGACTCCCCTCACGCAGGTAGACACACAGTCACATCGAACACACGCACACACACACACACATGCACACACACACACTGGAGACTCAACCTACCACCCCACCCCCAACCCCCCACCCCTGACACAAGGCACCTTTCAGTCGCGCACCTTAGCCTGATGGATGTGTTGTAGAAACAAGGAACAAGGGAGCCTTAACAGGATGTGGGTGCTGCTCGCTTGCCTACCTTGTCTGGCCTGCGCCTCGTCCCCTTCTCCTCCTCCACTTTCTACCTTTCTACTCTGTTTCTCTTTCTACCTCTCCCATATCACTCTTCTTCTCCTCCTCTCTTTGCCTCTCTTTTCATCATCATCTGCTCCCTCTTCTTTCTACTTCTTCTTGTTCTTCTTCTTCTTCTTCTTGTCGCTTTTTCTCTCCATCTTCTTTTCATGTCTCTCTCTCTCTCTCTCTCTCTCTCTCTCTCTCTCTCTCTCTCTCTCTCTCTCTCTCTCTCTCTCTCTCTCTCTCTCTCTCTCTCTGTTGACATTCAGTCCATTTCCTCCTCTTTGATGAGGGGCTGGTTTTGATGTTGCTGGTACTCGCGGACCATAAGTGTTTGGGGGGAACGGATTCAAAGGAAATAGGCAGAAGTGTTGAAGTTGAAGTTCCATGTATTGCCTTTGGCTATCACAAACAGACTTAGCGTTTTTTGCATTTTTTGTGGGCCGGGCGTGAAAAGCACATTAAAAAAGGTGCAGTGTTAACACAATTCAACACTTACTGAGTCGATTTAGCATCTTCTAGAGTGTATTTGGTCCAAGAGTACTCTCTCAGAGTTGACTTAACATTAGAGGAGAGGAAGAACAGACCACCAGAGACGATTAATCAAGTCGAGCGGAGCACAAGTCAGTCAAAAGTTTAATCAAAACATGAAGACTAATTGAAGTGCACTGCTAAGCACGCTGGGACCAGCCATTCAAGACAGAAATATACAGCCATGCCAGATCTTAGGGAGTGACAGGCTGAACCAGTTACATTATTCTAGAAGATGGTTAAATTAAAAACTGCAAGTAGGAATTAATGATGCAAATAATACTTTGTAGTAACTTCGTACACAGTATGAATTGAATCACACAATCATATAGGCCTACAGGCTATTGAATTGCTGAGCCCCCACCCCCCCTTTTCTCTCCCTCTTCTTCTCCCCCTCGCCCTCTCCTCTTTTTTCCTCTTTCTCCCTACAGCTCAACCCCACCCCCCCCTCGTTTTCATAAATTTCCCTCTCTGTCCAGTAATCCCTACATTCCTCCATCCCCGTATTTTGACATGAAAAGTATGTGGTGTGGACTGTGGAGGTGTGTGTGCATGCAAGAGGTCTCCGCGATTCCCGTGGTTCCCCAGCAGAGGCACCCTTTGACTAGGCCTCTTCTGCCTCTCCACCCCCCTCTCTCCTCTGTCTCTACTGGAGCCCGGGGTAGGGGCAGGGGCAGACATGGCTGGTCTGGGCCTTTTGGCTGGCCAGGGCTGAAGGCAGCCATTAGCCTTGGTCTCATTAGCCGCGCTTCAGCGGCCCGGGGCCGCCCGGGGCTCAGGAGAGTGGCCGGCTCGGAGCTGCCGGCCCCGGGCCATTTTTTGCCTGATCGGACTCATAGCCGACCCCAGGCACATTCAGGTACACGCCTTGTTTGTGAAACGTCAGTCGGGCACAGCCCACTTTCACCCCAAATCACAGAAGGACAACAACAGAACAACGACAAAGAATAACAACATGCCCATTAACAACATGCATTCAACCAGCCATTATTGTTTAGCAATCGTTCAGCACTTATAAGAAGACGGTACTTAGAGGTGTGAATGCAGATTAAAACATGGCAAAGCTAGCAGCCATGTCAAACTTGTAGCCCAAGTTAAAATTTGAATTGGATCATGATATGCGAATCATGAGAATTGAGCACACAGCACCAATATCAACAAATATGTAGGCCTATTTATTTTCTATCACGGACATTTAGGTAGTGTGCTTGTAGGTCCAGGTAAGATGACTGTCTCGTCTAAAAACGAACATTACACAAACTAGCAGTGCGCTAAAAACATGCTAAAAGCATGCTAACAAAATCATCACCTGGAGTCTGCCTGATCTGACACCCAGACCAACGAAGCTAATTTGGTCAAAATCCAAAAAACAAGAAGTTATTATCTTACTCTTGGCGTAATCACAGGTACTTGTGGGTTGAATCAAATAATTCCAGAAACTCGTCAACAACTCCAGAAAGTAATGTGATGATGCTTTGTTTATTAACTGTAGCCATTCACTTAAATGGAACTCTGCAGCACTCATCTGCTTGTTAATGCGGACTCTGGGGGAGACTGCCTGCCGCAAGTGTCCTGCTACGGAACACAGAGAGATGAGCCACGCACGCGACTCTCCTCAACACGGCTGTAGTGATTAACCAGCCATGGAAAAAATAAAGTGAGACTGTGAATTGCGATGTTTACAAGGAAATAATTTTAATCAATAACAATGAAATACCCAAAAAAGCAATACCCATGTCAGATTCGAATATTAATGGCCAATTAATATTCGTTCGAATGTCTCGAATTTTCTTAACATTCGACTTATATTCGAATATCGAATATCGAAGTCAAAGGCTTAGTGGAAAGCATGCCAAATCACGATAATGGCACAAGAGTTGGCGGCTAAAAGCAGAAAAAAGCGACATGACTTAGCTATGACATCCCAAGTTTAAGTGTAGCGGTGCCCATGATGCCCTGATAACAACAAAAAAGTTATGTTGGCTAAATAACTTTAAAAACACAAACAGAAGTGCCAAGGTTGCATCTTATGAAATTATGCCATAAGAAAGCCAAACACCCCAAACTAATGCTTAACCATAATTTGCCCAGAATTTAGCGATAAGTCCCCCATGCAGCCACATTATTACACAGAGGTTGACCCCGCCTCCGAGCCTCGGTGGTGCTAGCTGGCCCATC
>NC_085864.1:41547093-41557093 GCF_034702125.1 Engraulis encrasicolus | reverse complement strand
CAGGCAGGAAGGAGACACGCAGTGTTGAGTGTGGGTTTCATAGTAGCATGAGACTGATAAGACCACCCAGCGATGACTCTATTTACTCTTAACCCTTTGAGGAGTGCCATCAAAAATATGTGATTAGAATGTTGCCCAAATTTTGAGTTCTCATTATGATGTCATAAGGACTTTACAAGATTTTCAACACAGACTTCTATAGGAGCTGTAGAGTGTTCAAGTAAAATTCTAGAAGAGCCTCTAGAATTGCCTTACTCCTCATAGGGTTAACCCCTTACTTACCAGACACCGCAACCCTACAGAAGCTCGTGTCAGAGAGGTGAAGAGCTCACTTCCTCATTGAAAGACATGAGGGATCAAAATATTGTTCCTCAAAAATCGATTATGTAAATGACAGAGGGATGTACGTACTGTATATTCTACAAGGTGACTGCCACTGTCACTACATTACCGCTAACCTCCAAACACTCACCGCTCCAACCTCCAATGTGATTTGATTAATTTGCCGCATTTTGCTGCATCTTCACCCGAAGAAGCCTGGTGACGCCATCCTATGTACTCCACCCAAAGATTTTGGCTCCGCACATCGTCTGACGAAAGCCTCCAGCTCGATTCTCTTAGCCAATCAGCAAACAGTTGAGAGTGATGACGCAGAACTCGTCCGCGAAATCCGTTAGGCCTACTGATTGGTTAACGTAACTATATTCACACTTTTGTTTTGTTATTTGTATGCTTTTGCGACGCTATATCTTGCTATGTCATGCTAATAAAGCACAATATGGGTTTTAATTTGAATTCGGAACTCCAATGTCAACAGTTGGCTTTTCATCCAGGCTACCCGAAGAAGGTTGGCTGACCGAAATGTATTGAGGTTTGTTGGTGGAATGGACAGTGTGTGGGATTTCTTTACACTTGAATGAATTTACCGCATGTAATAAGCTAACAAGATTTGTATGAGATGCAAGATATTTTGTTTTACTTGTGGACATGCAGGAGTCGTCACAGGTGACTTGGTTTGCATTCCTCTCCTCTGGTCTGGAATTTTGTTGTTACTCAACTCTTTATTCCAGAGCAAACAGTCAGGTTGTCTGGCTGCCTCTCTCTTTGCCCTTGTCTCTGTCTTTGTCTCTCTATCTCTCTCTCTCTCTCTCTGTGTTCATTTTAGCTCTTCCTACCTTTATCAGAACCGTATCTGTTGTCTGCAAACACTCTCGTGACAACCCTCTTCCCCCCTTTCGTGTTTACTGCCCCCCCTTTCTGTCTCTCGTTCTCTTTCTCCATCTTCTTCCCCTTGGAATGTCCACAGTAGTGCTCCGATCTCTGATAAGCTCTATCTCCTCGAGATGACGCATTCTATTCTGAAACGCTGCTCTGCTCTGCTCCACTTCTCTCTTCCTGGGCTCCAGCTTTATCAGTCCTTCTGCCTTCTCCGTCATGCCTACCTGCATGCCCCAGCCCTCTCCCCACTCCCCTCCCCCTCCCCCACCACCTCCACCTCTCTTTCTCTCTCTATCTCAGTGGTTCTCAACCTTTTTGAATAAACACCCCCTGGACCTCATCCTAAGCCTCCTAACGCCCCCTGGACCTCATCCTAAGCCTCCTAACGCCCCCTTTGACCTCACCATAAGCATGCCAATGCCCCCCTTAGTATTAAAAAAATTGAATTAACTAATGCCCCCATGACAACTAAGCACCGCCGCCTTTCAACTGTATCCTTCTCATCACCCCCCTAGGGCTCCCCAACGCCCCCCTTGGGGGCTGTAGCGCCCCCCGTTGAGAAACACTACTCTATCTCATTCCCCCCACCCAATGCTTTCCTCACTGAGTGGGTTAATGCATCTGGTCCATCTCTCTCCCTACATCTTATCTGGGCCTTATCTTCTGGAGTGTGGCATCCATCAGTCCAAGTCCAGTCAATGGCTTCCATCCCTGACTAGGAAGCTGAAAGCTTTGGCCTGAACCGGTACAAAGTTATCCGAAAGACCCCCCACACCCAATACATACAATGTAATGAGGAGCCAATTCTGCCCACAAGGGGCCCGGGACAATTGACCCGTTTGTCCACTTTTGGCTTCCTTGCCTGTCACTAGCAGGGTAGGGCAACTGGAGGCCCGGGGGCCACATACGGCCCGCCTCCTTATTCAGTATGGCCCTTACAAAGATAAAACATTACTTTTTTTAAACCACTACTGAATTACGTAATTCAATGTAATTATACTGTTGACCAATAGAGAACACTCCTATTCGTTCCAAATAATATCGATAGTCAGTGAGGAAGATCCGTGATCATGTGGCCTTCTGATGGTGGCGATAAAAAAATCTGACCCTCTTTATCATGAGAGTTGCCCATCCCTGCACTATAGACTGCATCTTCTGCAGCATTAGTAGCATTACTGCTATACCGTCATCTTTATTTATTTTTTTACAGTATGTGTTAGATAACAACAACATTCCGGTTGATGGCTTGCAGTAATGGAAAATGACAGTGAAATGACTCCACGAATCCAAGTATGCAGCTGAAAGTATCAGTAGCCTATAGGTTTAGATTTCAAATATGTCACACATTTCCGTTTCCCTTACAGAACGCTATAAAAGTAATGTTACGTCAAGTTGAGTAACGTTGTGTTACATCGTGCTGCATTGTGTTCATCATGTATTGCATTGCGTTGCATTGCATTTCATGTTCCATTGCATTCTGTATATGCTGCGTTACAATCAGGGCTTGACACTGGCTCCAGCCAAATGCTGGTAAAACTTGGCTGTGGCTAGTAATGCTTTCATTGTCACTAGCCAATTTGGCTGGCAGCTTATTCCTTGGTGTGACATACGCATCATAGCCTACAGTATATTCTATTGTTCGCCCCTTCTGTATCAATTGTTTGCATTTAAGTTCACAAAAAAGCTCAGTAACTCAGTTTCTATTTGCTTGATATAGGCCTACCTCCATGTAGAAAGCTATACACTCATCTGACTGTAGCACCTCATCTTCTGAGGTTAGACATACACTATCATGATTAAAAAAAGAAAGAAAAAAATATATAAAATTGGTGGCTAGTGGAATACCTGAATGGCTAGTGACTCGGGAAAACCACTAGCCACAGAGGCCCGTGGGTGAATAAGTTAATGTCAAGCCGTGGTTACAATGTGCTGTTGCGTTTAATGACTTAACCAGAATGATGATGAATTACATCCTCACAGGTGTTTCTTTTGTGATGAGCTCACATCCTCCTATTATACTTCAGAAAAATTGCTCTGAAGATGATCCCAACAATATCGTTCAGCTTGTCATTGTCGTTGTAGTTGATTTGCGCGCAGCACCATTGATTACAGTTATAGCGATTTTTTTCTTTACCAAGTTTAACCCCTTAGTGAAAAGTCGATGTTATATTCACCAAAATTGTAATGGCTCTTAGTAATGCCATTGCAATGTTATTATGAAGTAGTTGAGTATTTTCAACAAATAGTGAATAGGTCCACCACCGACCCCATCTGCACTTAGAGGCTACATTGCATTTATCTCTGTAATTCTTGTTGTAGATGTGAACGTGCCTCTGAGATGAATTGTATCCTTTTATATATATATATATATATATACATTCACTTAAATGGAACTCTGCAGCACTCATCTGCTTGTTAATGCGGACTCTGGGGGAGACTGCCTGCCGCAAGTGTCCTGCTACGGAACACAGAGAGATGAGCCACGCACGCGACTCTCCTCAACACGGCTGTAGTGATTAACCAGCCATGGAAAAAAATAAAGTGAGACTGTGAATTGCGATGTTTACAAGGAAATCATTTTAATCAATAACAATGAAATACCCAAAAAAGCAATACCCATGTCAGATTCGAATATTAATGGCCAATTAATATTCGTTTTTCGAATGTCTCGAATTTTTCTTAACATTCGACTTATATTCGAATATCGAATATCGAAGTCAAAGGCTTAGTGGAAAGCATGCCAAAATCACGATAATGGCACAAGAGTTGGCGGCTAAAAGCAGAAAAAAGCGACATGACTTAGCTATGACATCCCAAGTTTAAGTGTAGCGGTGCCCATGATGCCCTGATAACAACAAAAAAGTTATGTTGGCTAAATAACTTTAAAAACACAAACAGAAGTGCCAAGGTTGCATCTTATGAAATTATGCCATAAGAAAGCCAAACACCCCAAACTAATGCTTAACCATAATTTGCCCAGAATTTAGCGATAAGTCCCCCAATGCAGCCACATTATTACACAGAGGTTGACCCCGCCTCCGAGCCTCGGTGGTGCTAGCTGGCCCATCGAATTCGACGGGCCAGGGAAAGCGGCCCTTAGCCCCACAACCTGGCCCGGCGGCCATCTTTAGCACCTAGCCCCCTTTTGATGAGATCACCGTCAGCCCCCTTTTGTCCGGGCCAGCCCGGGGCTGGCCCTGCAGTGAGACTAAGGCTATTGTGCTCGCTCACCTCAGCCAATCAACAGCCTAATTTATGTGCAGAGGTGCAGAGCAGAGCAGAGCAGCACCGTGCAGCACAGGCAGGGGCCAAACATGGACGCCCGCCATATGTACAAACAAGGGGCAGCCTGCGCGGATACACACTGGTGCACACGCACACACGAATGCACACACACACACACACACACACACACACACACACACACACACACACACACACACACACACACACACACACACACACACACACACACACACACACACGGGCGCGCGCACACACACACACACACACAGGTACTAAAGCGTAGACATACTAACACAGAGGCACATACACAGAAATACATACATGCCCCCCTCCCACACACACACACACACACACACACACACACACACACACACACACACACACACACACACACACCACACACACACACACACACACACACACACACACACACACACACACACACACACACGTGCACGCACCCATGCATGCACAGCCACACACTCACTCTCTCTCACACACACACACACACACACACATCTTGACATGTACTGATGTGCACATTATCGCATGTCTTCAAACAGTCACACATAAGAGGCACATGTGCAGCAGTTTGGCACACAAACACAAATACTCCCTTAGATAAACAGACTTTCTCAGGCATGCACACCTTCTCAGAAATGCTCTCCTGTTTTCTCCATCCCCTCTCCCCTCTGGCACCTCTGCTTTCATGTTAGCTTTCGTTTCACTTGACTTATTGCTGTTAAGCCTCAAAGTGCTGGCTCTAACATCGACTGAACGGTGCCAGTCAGTCAGTCAGTTATTGAGAATATTGAAGACAGGCGCCCTTTCTCTCACCATACTCAATATGTACCCCCCAGACCATACACAGTCAGAACTTGAAGGTTCCTAAACACAAGAACCCTCAGCTGGCTGGTGAGGAGCCTAAAAGTTCCCAGCAAAACACTGAACGTTCTCTGTAGAACCTTAAGCCAGGCTCAAGCTACACGACTATCGGCCTGATTCTCGGCTGAAAACCTGCCTTAAGACAAGCAGTGGAACGTTACCCCGCAGGAGCAGAGCAATCGATTGTCACCAACGCTCTAAAATAGAATTTTGCCAATGAACAAAATTCAAGAGACACCGCACACTGCTTACATTTCTTGACTTTTTTTTCCCGGAGCGAACATTTTTAGTTCGCTCTGAAAAATAAAGTAAAGAAAAGTAATCAGTGTGCGGTGTCTCTTGAATTTTGTTCATTGATCCACCTTCTCCTGCCTCACACCTACACCTGCATTACTGAGGGCTTGTGCACAAGGACTCTTGAACATAGAATTTTGCCACTTCAAAGAGTTGCTGATCACAAATCATAGACATCAAACCTTTTAGAAATATTTGGGGTTCTTCCATCCTATAGGTGCATTGGAGAACCTTCAGGGAATCCTCCACTATGTCAAGCTGAAGAACCTGCAAAGGTTCTTTGAAGACTCCCTCTACAGTATATGTGGAATGGGAAGGGAGGGGTCTTTGAGGAACCTTGAGATTTCTACAGATAGCATTCAGGGAAATTCCATTTTTGACTGGGACTCGCGACTAAATCTTTTCCTTAGAAAATATATGTAAGAGTATGCCTGTATTCAGCCTAAATGCTTGACAGGCAGTATAAAAAGTGTATCATCATTTTTCTTTGTTTCAATGTTCATTTACACAATGTACATATATAGACATTTAAAATTACCTTTTTAGGAGCGGTGTACAGTAGTTGACCTGACAATTCACAACCAGCAGCACCGTTGCTACAACAAAAGGAAACACTATTGTCACTATTGTCACATATTACTTAGCCATTTTCAAGGACCATTATCAAAATATCCTGAATTATAATGCCAACAACCCGATAGGGCAAAAAACCCTCCCATCATCCTCTTCCCTCGTGTGGTTTGTCTGAGAATGCATTACAAGGTTTGGACCGGGAGTTTGTGTTACATATTTTGCATGTATGAATTCACCACCATGATGAACATTTGCCTGGTGCATTTCCTCTGCAGCAGCAACCAAAAAGATGTGTTGCTGCCAAGAGGTGTTATCTTACCGCTGCCGCCTCTCTCCTGAGCAGGGTTGCCAGATGAGGATGATGATTTCCAGCCCAAAAAATGCTCAAAACCCGCCTAGAAGCTCAAAATCCCGCCAAATTCTATTGATTTCTATGGCAAAAATTGGGCCATTTTTACCCGCATGCCATTTTTACCCTCACACGGCCATCCTAAGCAGCCCAATTGGGCGGGAAACAGCCCAATCTGGCAACACTGCTCCTGAGCAAGTAAAGTGGTAATAACCCACAACGCCGGGAGGCAGGCAGGCAGGCAGGCAGGCAGGCAGGAAGGAGACACGCAGTGTTGAGTGTGGGTTTCATAGTAGCATGAGACTGATAAGACCACCCAGCGATGACTCTATTTACTCTTAACCCTTTGAGGAGTGCCATCAAAAATATGTGATTAGAATGTTGCCCAAATTTTGAGTTCTCATTATGATGTCATAAGGACTTTACAAGATTTTCAACACAGACTTCTATAGGAGCTGTAGAGTGTTCAAGTAAAATTCTAGAAGAACCTCTAGAATTGCCTTACTCCTCATAGGGTTAACCCCTTACTTACCAGACACCGCAACCCTGCAGAAGCTGGTGTCAGAGAGGTGAAGAGCTCACTTCCTCATTGGAAGACATGAGGGATCAAAATATTGTTCCTCAAAAATCTATTATGTAAATGACAGAGGGATGTATGTACTGTATATTCTACAAGGTGACTGCCACTGTCACTACATTACCGCTAACCTCCAAACACTCACCGCTCCAACCTCCAATGTGATTTGATTAATTTGTCGCATTTTGCTGCATCTTCACCCGAAGAAGCCTGGTGACGCCATCCTATGTACTCCACCCAAAGATTTTGGCTCCGCACATCGTCTGACGAAAGCCTCCAGCTCGATTATCTTAGCCAATCAGCAAACAGTTGAGAGTGATGACGCAGAACTCGTCCGCGAAATCCGTTAGGCCTACTGATTGGTTAACGTAACTATATTCACACTTTTGTTTTGTTATTTGTATGCTTTTGCGATGCTATATCTTGCTATGTCATGCTAATAAAGCACAATATGGGTTTTAATTTGAATTCGGAACTCCAATGTCAACAGTTGGCTTTTCATCCAGGCTACCCGAAGAAGGTTGGCTGACCGAAATGTATTGAGGTTTGTTGGTGGAATGGACAGTGTGTGGGATTTCTTTACACTTGAATGAATTTACCGCATGTAATAAGCTAACAAGATTTGTATGAGATGCAAGATATTTTGTTTTACTTGTGGACATGCAGGAGTCGTCACAGGTGACTTGGTTTGCATTCCTCTCCTCTGGTCTGGAATTTTGTTGTTACTCAACTCTTTATTCCAGAGCAAACAGTCAGGTTGTCTGGCTGCCTCTCTCTTTGCCCTTGTCTCTGTCTTTGTCTCTCTATCTCTCTCTCTCTCTCTCTCTGTGTTCATTTTAGCTCTTCCTACCTTTATCAGAACCGTATCTGTTGTCTGCAAACACTCTCGTGACAACCCTCTTCCCCCCTTTCGTGTTTACTACCCCCCCTTTCTGTCTCTCGTTCTCTTTCTCCATCTTCTTCCCCTTGGAATGTCCACAGTAGTGCTCCGATCTCTGATAAGCTCTATCTCCTCGAGATGACGCATTCTATTCTGAAACGCTGCTCTGCTCTGCTCCACTTCTCTCTTCCTGGGCTACAGCTTTATCAGTCCTTCTGTCTTCTCCGTCATGCCTACCTGCATGCCCCAGCCCTCTACCCCCCCTCCCCCTCCCCCACCACCTCCACCTCTCTTTCTCTCTCTATCTCAGTGGTTCTCAACCTTTTTTGAATAAACACCCCCTGGACCTCATCCTAAGCCTCCTAACGCCCCCTGGACCTCATCCTAAGCCTCCTAACGCCCCCTTTGACCTCACCATAAGCATGCCAATGCCCCCCTTAGTATTAAAAAAAATAAATTAACTAATGCCCCCATGACAACTAAGCACCGCCGCCTTTCAACTGTATCCTTCTCATCACCCCCCTAGGGCTCCCCAACGCCCCCCTTGGAGGCTGTAGCGCCCCCCGTTGAGAAACACTACTCTATCTCATTCCCCCCACCCAATGCTTTCCTCACTGAGTGGGTTAATGCATCTGGTCCATCTCTCTCCCTACATCTTATCTAGGCCTTATCTTCTGGAGTGTGGCATCCGTCAGTCCAAGTCTAGTCAATGGCTTCCATCGCTGACTAGGAAGCTGAAAGCTTTGTCCTGAACCGGTACAAAGTTATCCGAAAGACCCCCCAACACCAAATACACACAATGTAATGAGGAGCCAATTCTGCCCACAAGGGGCCCGGGACAATTGCCCCGTTTGTCCACCACTGTTGGCTTCCCTGCCTGTCACTAGCAGGGTAGGGCAACTGGAGGCCTGGGGGCCACATACGGCCCGCCTCCTTACTCAGTATGGCCCTTACAAAGATAAAACATGACTTTTTTTAAACCACTACTGAATTACGTAATTCATTGTAATTATACTGTTGAACAATAGAGAACACTCCTATTCGTTCCAAATAATATCGATAGTCAGTGAGGAAGATCCGTGATCATGTGGCCTTCTGATGGTGGCGATAAAAAAATCTGACCCTCTTTATCATGAGAGTTGCCCATCCCTGCACTATAGACTGCATCTTCTGCAGCCTTGCATTACTGCTATACCGTCATCTTTATTTTTTAAAGTATGTGTGTTAGATAACAACAACATTCCGGTTGATGGCTTGCTGTAATGGAAAATGACAGTGAAATGACTCCACGAATCCAAGTATGCAGCTGAAAGTATCAGTAGCCTATAGGTTTAGATTTCAAATATGTCACACATTTCCGTTTCCCTTACAGAACGCTATAAAAGTAATGTTACGTCAAGTTGAGTAACGTTGTGTTACATCGTGCTGCATTGTGTTCATCATGTCTTGCATTGCATTTCATGTTCCATTGCATTCTGTATATGCTGCGTTACAATCAGGGCTTGACACTGGCTCCAGCCAAATGCTGGTAAAACTTGGCTGTGGCTAGTAATGCTTTCATTGTCACTAGCCAATTTGGCTGGCAGCTTATTCCTTGGTGTGACATACGCATCATAGCCCACAGTATATTCTATTGTTCGCCCCTTCTGTATCGATTGTTTGCATTTAAGTTCACAAAAAAGCTCAGTAACTCAGTTTCGATTTGCTTGATATAGGCCTACCTCCATGTAGAAAGCTATACACTCATCTGACTGTAGCACCTCATCTTCTGAGGTTAGACATACACTATCATGATTAAAAAAAGAAAGAAAAAAAGATATAAAATTGGTGGCTAGTGGAATACCTGAATGACTAGTGACTCGGGAAAACCACTAGCCACAGAGGCCGGTGGGTGAATAAGTTAATGTCAAGCCGTGGTTACAATGTGCTGTTGCGTTAAATGACTTAACCAGAATGATGATGAATTACGTCCTCACAG
>NC_085864.1:41527093-41529593 GCF_034702125.1 Engraulis encrasicolus | reverse complement strand
TTCATGACGGTTCCCAATAAGTAAAGAGCTGTCTTGGCACTTTTAGACTTTGCAGCATCGAGAGTGTAAGTGTGTTCCTCTGAACCCATTTCAACCCATTTGAACCCAGACACACTTGCTCATACCAACTGACTACTCTTTGTAGCTGTTATGTTATGTCAGGCCAGACTCTTCCTGTGTCCGTACAGTAATCATGGAGGGCACCTGACAGCAGGTCAGTAATGGGCTGATGGATGGTAAGGGTAATGGCTTGTCCATCTGACAACAGATCAGTGCTGGATTATGTGAAGAGCTCTTTTCCAAAATGAGATATATCCATTTTATAGAATGTTGGGAAATTGACATTTTTGTATTGGGCATTCCATTGAAATGCATTGCAAAATGCATTTTTATAGAGGTTTTAAAGTATGTTCTTAAAATATTTGAATGGCAAGAATTCACACATCTTAACATTCAATCCCAATATTAAAATGCAAAAAGTCAAAAATGGTGGATATAGCGTTTTGGAAAAGAACTCTTCATGTGTATTTGGCAGTAGTGCAGTGTAGAGTAGCCAGTGACTCATAGGCTGGGATGAGTGGACTGAGAACAGCAGAGTTGGAGTTGGAGGGCTGGGGGGGTGGGGTACAACAGATGAATAACAAGCAGAGCAAAGCAGAGCGGAGGTTGTTTTTCTTCACTCGGGGGTGGACAGTACTGTCTGCTGCATGGGGCTTAAATGCAGAGTTTTAACTGGCTGGGTGACCGGTGATGCTGGGAAAGGGGTGGGGGTGAGGGTGCTGTGGGGGGTGCTCTGTACAAAAGATCTGTACAAAGAAAGACTATGCACTGTATGCACCACTTTGTTTGCATAGTTATGTAGACCATTTAAAAGTTACCCATTGAGCCTGACAGCGCGTCATATACCGGTATGTAACATGGTCATTATCCACTTACATGTCAACACCCTCCAATAAGAAGTGCTACAAAGACATAGGGCTGTCATACGTGTCTCTGGTCATGTAGTACAGTCTGTGTGAAACGGGCGGTTTGGCAGTGTGTGTGTGTGTGTGTGTGTGTGTGTGTGTGTGTGTGTGTGTGTGTGTGTGTGTGTGTGTGTGTGTGTGTGTGTGTGTGCACATGCGTGTGTATACATGCGAATTAGAGAGAGACGGAGAGAGAGAGAGATATTGTGTGTGTGTGTGTGTGTGTGTGTGTGTGTGTGTGTGTGTGTGTGTGTGTGTGTGTGTGTGTGTGTGTGTGTCCGTGCGTGTGTGTATGAGTGTGTGTGTGTGTGTCTATGTGTTGGGGTGGTGTGCATGTTGAACGTGTGCAGCAGTCCTTTCTGACTGGCATGGCATGGCTTATCTGTTGGCTGGCTGTGCAAGCTCTGGCCCCGTTGGCTAGTCTCCAGACAGGACGGAATTACGCTGGCCACCTCATCACAACAGCCTGACCAAGTGGAGCAGGGGGCAGAGCAACCAGCCTCACACCCACAATGCATTGCATACACAGGGTGCGATTTGTCAGAAAACCAGAAGGGGGGATGTGTTTCAGATTTTAAGCAATATCAATGGAATTACATTAAACAATGATTAAAATCATGTAGAAAAAGTGGCGATATCAAAACTAGAAGAGGGGACAATCCCCCCCATCCCCCCCATCCCCCTCTGCAAATCGCACCCTATGCATACAGTACACACATCACGTACCCATATTATGTAGGTGGGTCAAAGACGTGTGTTTGGGCATTTGATGCCCATAAATGAATCAGTAATAATGGGTGGTTGATATGCCGCAATGAATATGCTTCTTAGATAGTCGACTAAAACCAAACAAACAAACAAACACACAAAATCCATACAATAGTGGCACAGGCTGTCATTGCACCGCCCATTGAAAGTGACACAAATGTCTTCAAAGGCTTGGTATTAGGTTGGATATTGTCCACTTTTCCAAAAAATGTGTCAATGCACTTTGTCTTTGTACGGTATAAGCTTAGCAAAGGATTCAAGCCAGATTCACCTTAGGGTGATAGTTTCTTGAACAGAGGCATGTTAGGCTGCCACTAGATTCCAATGGGGTCACTTGCCTGTGATGTCATTAGAACTGTATGATGTGTCTATGGAGATGGTTCTAGAACCTCACCTGAGTATTCAGACACTCATTTAGCAGCAGGACACTGAAGAGGACAGTTGGATTGTCGTTTGCTCCTGGACATCCACACACGTCTCACATTGTGTGGAACTCAGATGGACAGCAAAACTGATCAGGGTGCTGGCCAATCATCATGCTGTAAGTAGGATAAATGAAAATCAACACAGCACTTTCATCTAAGTGAGCATAGGTTTTATAGCTCAACTTCAACATGAAGACACAGGACTGAATGACTCTTGTACAGTACATGCTGTCACACAACAATAGCACTTACTTGCACAGCCTAAATGATGGATTGGTATATTGCTGATGGAGAGTCAGAAGAATTCTCCTAACATGAAGGCAAACTGCAGTTGCTTTTGTA
>NC_085864.1:41507093-41514593 GCF_034702125.1 Engraulis encrasicolus | reverse complement strand
CCTCACCCTCACCCTCACCCCCATCCCCATCCCCATCCCCCTCCTACACCACCCTCCTCCATCCCCATTGTGCCACAGATAGCTGCGGCGTTGTTGCCATACCACTGTAATCCCGGGGTCAGGACCCACCCAACATCACCCCGGCATGCCCCATGCACACACACACACACACACACCACTCACTGCCAACGCCTCACCCTCACGTACACCACCGGCACCACTGTGTGTGTTTATAATAGTGGCCTTCCATGGAGCTACTATAATAACTGGAGAGAGGAAAAGGAGGACTTCCAGTCACCATTTACTAGAATGGGAAATGATGGTAGGTTAGTGCAGTGTTTCTCAACCTTTTTTTAGGCGAGGCACCCTTTCAATTCATGAAAAATTTCAAGGCACCCCAAACCAACAAGCCGTAACATGACATCGCATCCGATACCACACAAGCTTAGAAAAAAAGACATTTGGAGACGTCACACAACCTACGTTCGAAGTTGCAGCTTACTGGGGCGACCTAAATTAACTTCATTGTGCATAAATGACAGATAAAAGATTCCACTGAATTATTAAATTTTTTAATCAATTATTAATTTATGAATTTAGACAAATATGTATAATAGTACATCATTTGCTCATCAGCCACGTCTCCCTCCGCGGGACCCCTGAGGGGGGCCAAGGCACCCTGGTTGAGAAACACTGGGTTAGTGAATGTACTTGTAGAGTTACTTGGGCACAGTCTCTGGTGCTGAAACAAAACAAAAAACATTTTGTGGAAAGAAAAGTTAGCATACTTTTTTTCTTCTTTAAGCTATTTGTTTTCTTTTTATTCATTTACTGGCAAGCTATGAATAAGAAGAAAAAAATAACATAAAGAAGAAAAAATCCAAAGGAGTGTACCAACCTTTTTTTCCACAAAAGGTTAGTGAATGTTGCCAAAATCCTTGAGGAAGTTTAAAAACGCAGCGGGTTTATTCTCAACTCCATTGCACATTTTATTGTAGCCAACTGACATTTTTACTGCTTGACATTAGATAAAGGAATGAGAGTACATCAATGGAGGGCATTGGATGCTCAAAGGGGACAGTGACGTACCCATCAGAATGGGTATGACATGATGTCAAAATCTTCATTTTGGATCTCGAGGAGTATGCAGTACTATGACACTTCATTAATGTGTACCATATGACTGCTGTCATGTAGTGTCACTCAGAATTTCCCAATGTCTGCAGCACAAAAACATCATTACTTATCATTACAAGACATGTCATACACAGACATGCAGTCAGTAGACAGTTGAAAGGCATTAGCATGAATCAATTGTGCTTACTGTAATATCCATGACACATGCCATATCATTTTCATACACAATCAAAGACAGTCATAACCATGAATGAATTGTAAAAAAAAAAAAAAAAAAGGAAAAATACTGATGGAAAATGTGTTAATAAATGAACATGATTGTTTATGAACTTACTGAATACTGAATGAACACAATAAAGTATTAAAAAAAACATGAATGAATTGTACTTACTGTAATACCCCTGACAACGTAATTGCTGTAACTGTAATATCCATATCATATTCATAACTTGCTCCTAACATGCTTGTATAGACCTCTTCCAATAGAGTCCTTGCTCATCCATTTTTGTCCACCCCCATCCTGACCTCTGACTGACCCCCACTGAGAGTGCAATTGAGCTGGAATGCCAATAGTCCTGAGGTCTTAATTAACATATGAGTTGTCCTTCACATTCCAATGTGCTGTCCTATTTATAACATGCTCATGGCAGTCTTGCGTGAAAGTGTTACAATAAAGTTTTACCCATCACTTTCAGATTTCAAGTGTGTGTTCTGTCCTGAAATTTCATGTGTGTGCATGGGAGCGTGTGTGCGTGTGTGTGTGTTTGTGCGTGCGTATGGCTTTGTGTGTGTGTGTGTGTGTGTGTGTGTGTGTGTGTGTGTGTGTGTGTGTGTGTGTGTGTGTGTGTGTGTGTGTGTGTGTGTGTGTGTGTGTGTGTGTGTGTGTGTGTGTGTGTGTGAGAAGGGCCATAACGAGACATTTTCAAATACCGAGGTCAAAATACTGCGTAGCCTACATTTAGAATACTTCAAACCCTTCAGTCAAACTCTCCAGTTTGTTTTCATTAATCACTGTCTTGAGGATAAATGGGGGTGGCGTATACAGACTGAAGTGATCATTGCTGATCACAGATCGATTTTCATCATAGATAAATTTTACCGATAAAAAATACAGAGGACATGACCTCTGTGTCCTCAATGGTAGTTACGGCCATGTGTGTGTGTGTGTGTGTGTGTGTGTGTGTGTGTGTGTGTGTGTGTGTGTGTGTGTGTGTGTGTGTGTGTGTGTGTGTGTGTGTGTGTGTGTGTGCGCGCGTGTGTGTGCGTGCCTGCCTGCGTGCCTACCAGGGGTGGAACTTAACATTTTTTCCCACCAGTCACTGTGGCAGGTAGATCTTAAAATCTACCAGTCACTTGCCATTTTTACCAGTAAAAGTGACTGGTGGGTTGAAAAATGTACCCGTCAGTCAGCCCTGAAATGTACCCGTCCTTGGCGGGTGGACGGTTGCTTATTTCCAACCCTGGTGCCTACGTATGTGCGTGCATGTGTGTCTGGCTGCCAACTTACCTTCTCCTCACCTGCGAGTGACGCGGAGATTGCAGTCCTGAGGTCCTAAAGCGTTTCTGAGTGTGTGTGTGCGTGCGTGCGTGCCTGCATGCATGTGTGTGTGCGTGTGTCTGTGTGTGTGTGTGCGTGCCTGCATGCATGTGTGTGTGTGTGTGTGTGTGTGTGCATGCGTGCGTGCCTGCCTGCATGTGTGTGTGTGTGTGTGTGTGTCTGCGTCTGGCCGCCAACCTACCGTCTAGTGGAGTCCTGAGGTCCTAAAGCGTTTCTATTTCAAATCTTTTTTATTGTGAAAAGCATTTCAAAGTATCGCACATTTATGTACATTCAAAATTGTTTTTAAGTAGAAGATAACAACAACCCACATATAACAACAGACAACAAAGACCAAAAACGTAAAACCCACCCCCCACCCTCACACAAATACACAGCACACCCTGGGACTTCCTTACGTATTACAATGATGAGGCAATCAGATATTAATATGAGTTGACAAATAACAATCAATGAATGTGTTGGAGAAGGGGATACCAAATCTCCTCGAACACATACCGTATTCTTTCCAGGTGCAAAAGTCGAATCATTTCGTCTAGCCACATTTTAACAGAAGGGATCTCACTTTTCTTCCAAAACTGTAAAAGTAGTTTCTTGGCTATAATTAACATGTATGATAACAATTTTCGTTGGAATACTGGGAGTAAGTTAAACTTATCTGACACACCTAGTACCACCAAACTTGGATCTGGTTCCAGTAAAGTCTCAAGCATATCTGATATTGTTTTGAATATCTGGACCCAGAATGGTAAAATTTTAGGGCAAAGAAAGTAACTGTGAAGCAGAGAGGCTTCGTCTGCCATACATTTATCACACAATGGGGAGACTTCTGGAAATATCTTGTGTAGTTTCGTTTTTGAGAAGTGAAGTCTATGGATTATCTTAAACTGAATCAAACAGTGTCTCGAGTTAGCAGAGCATTTATGTATGTTTTCCAAAGCATCGTCCCAAAGTTCTTCACTTATTCCCTCCCCAAATTCCTGCTCCCAAAGAGTTTTAATACCTTGAGTAGATGGTGAGGACCTGCTTAATAATGCAGAATAAAGTGTAGAAATGAGATGTCTGGCTCTGCCTTGAAATATAAACAACACATCCAGAGTTGTGGGTTCCACACTATCTAATTTGGGTACATGTTTCTTCACATAGTCCCTCACCTGTAGGTATCTAAAGAAATTATTTTTATGTAGACCATATTGACTTTGAAGTTGACTGAAAGAGGCAAAGTTGTTATTTATGAAAAGGTTCCCAATGTTCAAAATACCCAGCTCTCTCCATTGCGAGAAGGCAGTGTCCATACAGGATGGAGGAAAAGATGGATTTTTGGCTATAGGTAAAGAAAAGGACAGAGATTTAGCATTAAACCTTGACTTAATCTGTTGCCATATGCGAATGCCATTGTGGATTATAAAGTTTTTACAGTAGCAAGCCTTCTGAATTTTTGTTGGTGATAACACAATTGTGCCTATGTCATATGGAGCACAATCTGCTCTTTCCATTACAATCCAAGTTGGATCAGTAAAAGTGTGATCCAACCACATAATCACAATACGGAAAGCACAGGCCTGGTAATATGTAAAGAAATCAGGGAGACCCATGCCACCATCTAACTTGTGTCTGCAAAGATGTGTTTTTTTAATTCTAGGTGTCTTATTGTCCCACAAAAATGGAGTTATAAGTGTGTCAACCTTTTTGAAGAATTTCTTAGGCAGGAAAATTGGAATATTTTGAAAGAGATATAAAATTTGAGGGAGGAAGACCATTTTTATTGCATTGATTCTTCCTGCTAGTGAAATGGGAAGTGATTTCCAAAACTCAATGTTGTTCTGCAGCTTAGATATTAATGGAGGGAAGTTGTGCTTGTACAGTGATTGACAGTCCTTAGTGACTTTGATACCTAAATATGTAAATTCTTGCAATGATATTTTGAAACGAAACCCCTGTAAAGCTGTGAGATTGAATTCACTCTTTAACCAATTGATCGTATAACCTGAGAAGCTTCCAAAATGAAATATCAGATCTAGTATGGCTGGTATGGAAGATAAAGGTTTAGTCACATACAATAATACATCATCTGCATAAAGGGAAATCTTATTCAGTGTATTATTGAGATCATATCCATGTATGCGGGCCTCTGACCTGATCTTTTGTGCCAGAGGCTCAATGGCCAAGGCAAATAGCAAGGGTGATAAGGCACACCCTTGTCTTGTACCTCTGTGCAAGAGAAAAGGTGGAGAAAGGATGCCATTAGTTAGGATTCTGGCACTAGGTCTGTCATACAAAACCATCAACCACCTTTTGAAATCGTTACCAATGTTATATTTTTCTAGCACAGAAAATAGATAGGGCCATAATAATTTATCAAAAGCTTTCTGTGCATCCAATGATAGGATAACTAAATCAGGGGATTCTTTTTTCTGAGAGTAGATTATGTTAAAGAGGCGTCTGAGATTAAAGAAGGAGTGTCTATTTGGTATAAAACCTGTCTGGTCCGGATGAACAAGTTTACCGATTAAAGAATTAAGTCTGAGAGAAAGAGTTTTAGCTAGTATCTTTTGGTCAGATGTCAAAAGTGATATGGGTCTGTAATTGCTCACTTCCATTGGATCCTTCCCCTTTTTTGGTAACACTGTTATGATGAGGGAGGTAAAGTGCCATCTTCTTTTGCTTGTGTATACATTCTTAGAAGGTGAGGAGAGATAAGATCACTGAATTTCTTATAAAACTCGTTTGGAAACCCATCGGGCCCTGGGGTCTTACTATTTTTCAATAATTTAATTGTTTCTTGTATTTCTTCAACAGAGAGCTCTGCATTCAGAAAGTCCTGATCTGGTTTTTCTAAAGTGGGAAGATCACAGCTGTCCAGGAATGTGTTCATAGTAGAACAATCTACTGTTGTAGAAGAGTATAATTCTTCATAAAACTTTTGAAACCTGTGATTAATATCTTTGTAGGAAACCAATATATCCCCCTGATTTGATTTTAGTTGAGTTATTGTGCGATCACTCTCCATCTTCCTGAGTTGTCCAGCAAGCAATTTGTGAGGCTTTTCCCCAAATTCAAAATATTTTTGTTGTGTAAACAAAAATGCCTTGGCTATACAGTCTGATAGTATCTGATTGTATCTGTAACGCAGTGAAAGAATTTTCTTGTGTTTGTCAATAGAAGGGTGTAAAGCATTCTCTCTATCCATTTGGTTGATTTGTTTTTCAAGCTCAGTTAGTTCCTGCCGTCTCCTTCTCTTTCTTTCAGCCTGAAAAGATATTATGCATCCTCTAACATAAGCCTTTAATGTTTCCCACAATACAGATGGTGATGTTTCAGGTAGATCATTCATTTCAAGAAAGAAAGTAATTTGTGACCCAATATATGTACAAAACTCTGGCTCTTTCAAGAGTTGTGGGTCAAGTCGCCACATCCTATCTCGTTTAGGTAGGTCATTCAGCTTAAGAGAGACTGAGACAGGAGCATGATCTGAAATAGTTATATCATGATATGTAACCTTATCTATCAGTGATATTAATTTGGAATCCGCTAGGCAATAATCAATTCGCGTATATACATTGTGAACATTAGAGTGAAAAGAATAAGCCCTCTCTTGTGGATGGAAAATACGCCATACATCAAAAATATTTGAATTTTTCAGGAATTCCTTTAGAAAGATACTAGATTTTGAGGATGGTGCTCTACGGCAGTGGTTCCCAACCAGGGGTACGTGTACCACTAGGGGTACGCGAGCACACTGCAGGGGGTACTTGGAAAAATGTAATTTTAACAAATGCATGGCGCATAGTCACACTGCAATAGAAAAAGGGATGTAAAACATGAGTTAGGGGGTACTCATGGCACAATGAAAAGGCTGAGGGGGTACACGAGACAAAAAAGGTTGGGAAACACTGCTCTACGGTTTGATGAGCGGTCCAGATATGGGTCCAGTACCAAGTTCATATCACCCGCTATAAACAGATTAGTATGGGAGATATCAGGAATCTGAGAAACAACATGTCTAAAAAAAGAAGGCGAGTCAAAGTTTGGCCCATAAATATTGACCAAAGTGATTGGAAGTGAATACAGTTCTCCTACTAATATAAGAAATCTACCATCTCTATCAGCAATAGTGGTTTTATGGGTGAATGGAGTGCCCTTTCTAAATAAAATGGCTACACCTCTAGCTCTTACTGCACATGTAGCGTGGTACATTTGACCAATCCATCTACATCGCAATTTAATATATTCATTCTTATTCAGATGAGTTTCTTGCAGAAATATTATGTCACTGGACAGTGTTTTTAAATGTGCTAGGATTTTGCCCCTTTTTACTGGCTGATTCAGACCTTTAACATTCCAGGTAACTGCAGTAATTAGTCTCCCCTTCCCCTGTTGTGTCACATTACTTTGTGAAATTCGAACAAACAGAAAAACATTTTCAGCCTCATCAACCAAATCAAAGTATAAAATTATTTTTTCAGGAAGACCCTACCCCTCCCACCCCATGAACTTAGTGTCTGGCCTATACTAAAGAACCCCTCATAGTAAGGTGCGACCCCTCTAAGGAAGTTACACAAAGAAAAGAAAAAGGACAAACATATGAAGAGTAAACACAACATAGCCTACCAAAATACCTCCCTAACCTAACACTTCTTAGTAAGTAGAAGTAAAATAGCTCCAAAACTACAAATATTTTTCCTAACCATCATAAACAAAATCCGTAGTCTACACAAGCATTTATGCACCAACATTAGACATAGTCACCGTCACCAGGGAACAGAACGCCAGCTCTAGACTGTCCTTAATCTTCCATCCCACCT
>NC_085864.1:41489593-41499593 GCF_034702125.1 Engraulis encrasicolus | reverse complement strand
CACACACACACACACACACACACACACACACACACACACACACACACACACACACACACACACAACACACACACACACACAGGTTATATCCCCTATGTGATGTGATGTTTTCTCTACTGATTTTTCTTTGTTTATTCGCCTAATCGTATTTGTAGGCAAATAAACAAAGAAAAGTCTGAAGAGTGCTGTTCTTTGCTTCAATTAATCGTCTATATTTTATGTGTTAGTTAAGAACTGTATTAATCATTAGGCGATAGTGTGAATGTGTCTCCTCCACTTTACACGTTTCCTCTTCACCCGTTTAACTGACAACAGTGACGCTGCAGTATGGGACGCTGGCACCCATCCGCTCACCCCATTGGGCATTCATCACCAATGATTCTGTGAGAGGTGTAAAAATAAATCTATTTTTAGATTGAAAAGGGCCTAAAATAGTTCAAAGTAACACCGTTGGAGCTGCAGACATGTGCAAATATAGCTTACATTTCAATTAAGAAGCACAGGAGAAAACAGGACAGGATCTTACCACATCCAAATCAGGGCCTGTTTTGATCCAATTTCATTACTTTTATTATCAAGACATTGTCATTTACCAATGATGCACCACAACACAAACAAGTTGGGTTGGTCGGTTTTTAAGATTGATTTTTCAAGTAATTACATATGCAAGCAAGAAAAAACAACAACCCATCATTTATCTGAAGCATTGCATGTCTCTGATAATCTTAATGTCTCTTAATGTGATGTTAATGCCCAAATATATAAGTATCAGATTAGATTACTGCTCATTGTATGTGAAACATTTTGTGATAGTTTGACCCATTATACAATCTGAAAGCTCAGCAGCCTCTGCCAGTCATAGGTAAGCTGTTAGGGCATCATACACAGCCCATAGGTTGCTGTTTTGACTGCCCCCTTGCACGGGTGAGGCATAAATGCAATTCCATCGTGTGCAGTGTGCACATTGTGGTGTAAAGTTCTGTGTCAAAATGACAGTGGGAGTTTGAGTTTCCCAAATGAGCTTTCACTTTCAATCAGTCTACTAACTGCAGAGGTGCTTTCTGTTGTTTAACCACTAGATGGTAACCCTAATCTCGACGTGGTTATTTTCAGAGCAGCACCACCGCCTGACAATGTGCAGACGCCTGCAAAGAATGCGTGGTCCTCCTCAATTAAGGACTTGGCTTGGGTCAACTATTTATGAGCATAATAGCCTAGGTCTAGCCTACTAACTTATGAAGATTAATTGGAAAATATGTTGTCTTTCCAATATTGTTGTAATTAAGTGGTCTGCATCCCCGTGTCGGGGGTAGGCTAATAATGTAATTTTGTGTGGTTACATTTTATTTATTTATTTATTTATTATTTTATTTTTTAAAAGCATTCATCAGTTGAAACATTTCAGCAAAAATAAGCAGTCACTGTGGTTTGAATGATGAATTACGCATGCATCGAATACTTGCGTTTGAGATCACTTGGACTATTACCGTGTAATATCAGCCATGAAACAAAATTTAAGGTATTGCCCATGTGAAAAAAACTAAATTTTGAAGAACATGGTAGGCGGGTCGTGCTCACAACGTCACGGGCGACCCACCCCCGCAAGGGAGAGGACTGGTCGGGCAGAGCGAAGACAGGAGGTTAGTTCAGCCGAGCGGTCAGAGGCGTAGGACCCCAGAGGTTTACTCAGCGACGCCAAGCCAGCCATTCAACAAACACAGCACGCCGCACAATGCTTCTGTTGTGAGTCTCCACCGCTTACATTTGCGTTACAATGCGTGTGGATATCAAAAGTAGCCCACAGTTAACAGCGTGAAGAGTACAAGCGATTTATTAAGTCGAGTGCCGTTATTTGTTTTTCTTCCAGTTAACCTCGTCTTTCTCAAAGCGGCGAATTAGTCCTAACAGCAGATTAGTTTTCAAGTACTTTCGCTGACTTTTAAAAAACTTAAGCCAACGGAAGAATTCCTGGATTTCACACTGTAAAGCACTTGAGTTTAAGTGTCGTTTTGGAGACGGTCTCTCTCGTGGGGGGAGAGCCTGCATTTGGAGGAGCTGCTGCGTTTGCCCACACACTGCCTTAAATCAAGGGGAATTATTTACCGCGCTAGCCTACTTGGACTGACTGTTGTTTCCCCTCCGGCGGCATCTGTGGGCCGTGCTGTGCGCTGAAGAGGAGTGCGTTTGGAGCCGTTGATCCTGCGGGATGCGATGAAGGAGAGCTAGCGGTGGGAGTTTATCCTCGTTCGTATATCTCTCCCACACGGGACAACATATGCCGAGGAGACTTTAGCGTCACCGCTTTTTATCCCCCTCTTCTTCATCCAGCATTTTCCCTTCGCTGGTAAATGCATGACTGAGTCGGCAGCATGTGGGGTTCCACCGCGCAGGTAGTGGTAGCGGTTGCTCTGTGGTGTCAGTTGGTTCTGGCGGCGTCCAGCTTGGAGATCCCCTCGTACGACGACCAGGAGCGTGGCCAGCCGGCCAAGTGCGAGGCCATCACCATCCCCATGTGTCAGGGCATCGGCTACAACGAGACGCGCATGCCAAACTTCATGGGGCACGAGAGCCAGCGCGAGGCAGCCATCAAGCTGCAGGAGTTCGCCTCGCTCGTGGAGTACGGCTGCGACCAGCACCTGCGCTTCTTCCTCTGCTCGCTCTACGCGCCCATGTGCACGGACAAGGTGTCAGCGTCCATACCGGCCTGTCGCCCCATGTGCGAGCACGCTCGCCAGCGCTGCTCCCCGATCATGGAGAAGTTCCACTTCTCCTGGCCGGACTCTCTGGACTGCTCGCGCCTGCCCACCCGCAACGACCCGCAGGCACTGTGCATGGAGGCCCCAGAGAACGACACCAAGGTGGAGAGCAAGAAGGGGGAGGGCATGTTGCCTGTGCCCCCCAGGCAGCGCCCTCCAGGCGGGGGAGGAGGCAGTGGTGGTGGTGCCACCGGTGCTGGTGCTGCTAGTGGAGTAGGGGGCAGTTCCCCCCGCGTGCTGGGCTCCTGCCAGAACCCCGAGAAGTTCCAATTCGTGGAGAAGAGCGGCTCGTGCGCGCCGCGCTGCTCGCCGGCCGTGGACGTCTTCTGGTCGCGTCGCGACAAAGACTTCGCCTTCGTGTGGATGGCGGTCTGGTCCACGCTCTGCTTCGTGTCCACCGCCTTCACGGTGCTCACCTTCCTGCTGGAGCCACACCGCTTCCACTACCCCGAGCGGCCCATCATCTTCCTCAGCATGTGCTACAACGTCTACTCGGTGGCCTTCATCATCCGCTCGGTGGCGGGCGCCGAGAACATTGCCTGCGACCGGGAGAACGGCGAGCTGTACATCATCCAGGAGGGCCTGGAGAGCACGGGCTGCACGCTGGTCTTTCTCATCCTCTACTACTTCGGCATGGCCAGCTCCATCTGGTGGGTCATCCTCACCCTCACCTGGTTCCTGGCGGCGGGCAAGAAGTGGGGCCACGAAGCCATCGAGGCGCACAGCTCCTACTTCCACATGGCCGCCTGGGGGCTGCCGGCGCTCAAGACCATCGTCATCCTCACCATGAGGTAAATACTCACTCTCTTGTACCCCTGTTATCCCTTAGCCCTGTCATACCCCTGTTTTCCTCATCATCATATCGTCTTTTATCTGCCGGCGCCCAAGACCATTGTAATCCTCACCTTGAGGTGAACACTCACTCCCTCCTACCCCCACTGACTTATCCCTAGCCCCTGTCATACTCCTATATTCCTTTCTAATGTCCTCTGCGTTTAAGGCCATCATCATCATGAGGTAAACATTCATTTCCTTGTGCCCCTGGTTCCCCTACTGACTCCCTTGTGTACCCCCTATATCATCCTCATGTTGAGGTACATTAAATATAGACTTGGCCATATCTTGATTGCCATTCAACAATACACTGACAGTGTAACAATACACCATTGTCATCCTCCCCAACCCACTCTCTTGTAAGTACACTTTGTGTTTACTTCTTATATCCTCTGGCACGCGACACCATCATCCTTCTCACCATGTGGTAAACACTTACTCCATTCCTACCCCTCTTCACTTGTTATTATCCTATTGTATATCTGGTGGCTCGCAAGACCATCGTCATCCTCACGTTCAGGTACACATTCACTCTCTCTTGAACCACTTATATTCAATTACTACTATCTTCTGGCACTCAACGCCATCTTCATCTCTCCATGAGATAAAAGATCAGGCTGTGGTAACACTCACTGGTTGGTATGGTAAAATGAATAGAATGTTTTGAAAGAATACACTGCTTTTCCATCATCAATGGTTGTTGTGATGACGTGTAATGTCACTGTTTGGTAGTGGCAGTCTACTATATTCTTCTGTTTCCCCTCCCCTCCCTTCCCTTCCTCTCCCCCTTCCCCTGTCAATACAAGACACAGTAACAGGGGATGACATAAGAATTTGGATGACACCCTCCTGAAGGGAGACCATGAAACAGATATTAATATTAATGCAACAAAACACTATGAGTGCGTGGATATATTTACACTGTTCTTTGCTGTCAGTCCACAACACTGTGCTTGGCTTTACACACAGTAAGACAACACAAGAAGAAAACACAGCAGCGCACAATGCTAGTATGATATATTAACATAATAACAATGTAGTGTTAAAAGATGTGGGCAGGAGTAGTTACAGTGGCTAGACAAAATGCTAAATGTAAACAACAGTGAGAGGATGTGGGGGCTCGGTGGGATAAACTGAACTCTGTTTCCATAGTTGAAACTGACGTTCAAATAATGGGAGGACGCTACTTGTAAAGTTATATCATTTCATATAGACTAATGTTGTTTTTGGAAAGCCATAACAGAAGTTGGTTTGAACAGTGACGTCCATATCTGCTTCCCTTGTACCTCTGTTCACTTCCTGTTTGTAGGCCTACTACTTGTTTACACTGTCCTGTTAGTAATAGATCTGCACCTATAGTTGTACATATAGTTGTATGCATATGCATAACTATCATTGCACATGTGTAATGTGTTTGTGGGTTAAGATTGTGCACACACCAGGAAAAGGTGCAGGACAAAAGGCTGACTGTAAGTTTGGAGTGAGGAGTCTGCACGCTTAAAATCCTTTTTCCATGGAAGAAAACATGAAAGAATAATGGATTTTAAGTGTGCTGCAGACTCCTCGCTCCAAACTTAAAGTGATCGTGACACTAAAAGTCACCCCCATTATCTCTTAATTTCAGGAAGGTGGTGGGTGCACTAACAATTATGACTTTATTATGTAAATAGACAAGTTGTAGTGATGAGATGACTTCTCATCCCCACAAAATAACACTAAAAAGTCACTCTGTACATGTTTTTTTGTTGTTTATAAACACAGTGTTGTGATGAGGGGCAAGACACTGGCAGCCAACCACGTGAGCTAATTTTTTTGACCGACAGCGGTTGCCAACAATCAGAGGTTGAGTTGTGCGCAGCCAGTGTCGCGCAGCCAGGGTCACGCAGCCAGGGTCAAACAAAAATTGAGACCCCATGTATTCTCTCCCGTTCGTTTCCAGGAAGGTGGCGGGCGACGAGCTGACGGGCCTGTGCTACGTGGGCAGCATGGACGTGGGCGCGCTGACGGGCTTCGTGCTGGTGCCCCTCTCCTTCTACCTGGTGGCGGGCACCTCCTTCCTGCTCTCGGGCTTCGTGGCGCTCTTCCACATCCGGCGCGTCATGAAGACGGAGGGCACCAACACGGCCAAGCTGGAGAAGCTGATGGTGAAGATCGGCGTCTACTCCATTCTCTACACCGTGCCCGCCACCTGCGTCATCGTCTGCTACTTCTACGAGCGGCTCAACGTGGACTTCTGGAGCTTCCGGGGCCTGGAGGCCAAGTGTACTCCTGCCGCGGCGGCTGTGGCCCAGGGCCTGCCCGGGCCGGGGCCGGGGGCGGCTATGGCAGGGCGGCGCAGCGAGGACTGCACGCTGCCCGAGTCCGTGCCCACCGTGGGGGTGTTCATGCTGAAGATCTTCATGTCGCTGGTGGTGGGCATCACCAGCGGCGTGTGGGTGTGGAGCTCCAAGACCCTCCAGACGTGGCAGGGCCTGTGCAGCCGCAAGCTGGCCGGGGACAGGACTAACAGGAAGCCCTGTGGGGCCATGCAGGTGGTGGGCATGGGCGGAGGAGGAGGCGTCGGAGGAGGAGGTGGAGGAGGAGGAGGAGGTGGTGTCATAGGAGGAGGTGTTGGGGGGATAGGAGGTGTTGGAGGTGTGGGCGGGGGCGTGGGTGGCATGCCAGGCTGCAATGGCACGCACTGCCACTACAAGTCACCCGCCGTGGTGCTGCACATGTCCAAGGCGGACCCCTACCTGGATGGACCTGCTCATGTGTGAAAATATGGGTGCTGCTTTGTGTGTGGGTGTGTGTGTGTGTGTATGTGTGTGTGCCTGTGTACGGAAGGTTCAAGAATTACATGAATGTGTGTGTGTGTGTGTGTCTGTGTGTGTGTGTGTGTGTGTGTGTGTGTGTGTGTGTGTGTGTGTGTGTGTGTGTGTGTGTGTGTGCATTTTATATGCATGTACTGTATATGAGTGTGTGAGGGCTGTGTTGCGTGTATGTGTTTTTTGTATTTTGTGTTTCAATGCACAAAACTGCAAAATGGACACTTTGACCTCGTTGGAGAGGGACTATTTAACAGGAGAGTGGGGATGATTGGTTCAATCCCAAAGACATTGACAAGGGAAGCTCTCACTGATGTAGTCATTACTTGTTTCAAGAGGGCATTATAGAGCTCGTCATTTGACAAGCTCTCTGGGAAAAGACTGAAGCGGATGTAGGGGGAAAACTCTAGTATTAATTCAACTTAAACATGCAAAAGAACAAACTCTTTAAAAAAACTTTTCAAATATGCAGGCTGTTTCTGAAACATACTTATTTGCAAAGCAAGGTTGCCTTGTGTGAAGTTATGAAAACAACAACTTGTACTTTTTGTCACTCTTATAAAAAAACACTTCAGTATGTATAAATGTAAGATATATTATCATTATTTATTGTACATATTTAAATTCTGTTCGTTTTATTTTCTGGTTTTGTCGGATGCTTGTTATTCACAGTTGTGTGAAGAGATCTGAGAACCAATTAAAAGGAAGTGCCTTTACCACACAGTAAACACGCAGTGTTAATTCAACATTTAGACAGTGGATTTAACATCTTCTAGAGTGGGTTAGGTCCAAGACTATCCTAAGTGTTGGATTAACACTGTTTTTACTGTGCAGTTGTTGTTCTAGGGAAAAGAAAATAATAAATGCGCAATATATTTTCAACTATACTATGCCTGTTTATTCTTTCTTTGCTGTGCCTATTTGAAGGTTGGCTTGGTGCCTTTATGGAATTATGGACATTAGTTCCACATATTATTAGTGTTAGATAAAATAATGCACATGGACGTGGCATGGCCACGTGTGAAAACAATCTGCGCGCTTGAATTTAAAAATACCGTATTAGATTATTTGTACAGAGGCTGTCATGAGAGTGCTATGTTTAAACATGTGGCCGAGTTATCAGTTTGCACCGTAACACCACAGCAGTACTCTCTCTCTCTCTCTCTCTCTCTCTCTCTCTCTCTCTCTCTCTCTCTCTCTCTCTCTCTCTCTCCTTTTTATGTTTTGTAGGCCTATGTAGGAGGAGGGTAGCCCACTTCTCCTTCTCTGAATCAGTGACACAACTAACCTTGCCTTAAGTGTTTATACTGAAAGGAGATGTGTAAAATCGTCCATGAGAAACGGTCTCTTCTACCGTTTGTCTTCTGCGTTCCCCAATGCCCTTCAATGCAGCCCCGCACTTTAGCGTTATAAACAGTGGACCGAACAGAAGTCATCTATTGATGCAGAGCTCCATTGACGTCTCACTGGAATTCCACGGGAAGGACTCTCTTCTATTACCCTAATCGCCTGTTATCTGAATCGAATCAGGCTCCCCCTCCCAGTGAATGCCATCCAAACCTTTTTACAAACCACTTTTAAAAATAAACATCTCTGCCCAGAGCGCCGAGAACGTGGGGAAATATACAGTTACACTTTTCTATCCTATAACTCTTGAACTTCCCTAACATTACCAGGACGAAACCGGCTGCGTCAAAGCAATGCAAATATATAGGGCGAAGTGGTTAAGTTAGCAGCTAAAAGCTTGTCCTGGTTCATATGCAAATCGCGGACATGAAAGCCCCATTCAGGCGCAGCTTTCAATAGACTGCCCATGAATAGCCCTGGCGCAAACAGATGCGTAAAGCCTGCTCCCTCGGCCCCCGTGGGCTCCCCCCTCGTCTTCGGGCATGAGAGGTTATTATTGGGATTCTCAACAGGCACGTAGCCTATCTACTACGGCTGTGGCATATGGCTACCTCTTTAATACAGTGCACGCCTCAGAGACATGAGAAACTCGGGTTTCCTTACATTATGTAATGCTGATAGTTCAACCTGCATAATTTCCCTGTAGATGGCAGGGGGTGTATTTATAATATGCAACATCAGAGGCGATAATATTCTACGGATCCGTAGATGTAGGCCTATACTATCGATGACATGACGCCATGTTCTCTTTTTTATCCATGGAATATTCTCGCCTACACTTGCGTGGCCTATTTAACTCCACATAAAAGACTATCTGACAAAGTTATTACAGCTATCTAATTGTTGCCCCTGCTAAAACTGCCCGAGTCAGATATTTCATTAAATAGTCGACTAAACCCTCTCTCTGATGCTCCCTTTTGTGTTGGCGACCGAGCGGGCAACAGTCTGCCCTCTTCTGCGTGGCTTTGATCTCGCCAAGCCATGCAAATAACAACAGGGTTTTTTTCACCATGCTTGATCCGGAAACCCGGCCTGGAGTCAGAAAAACACGTCGCCAGAAGTTTCACACATGAGATATGTTTTTCTTCTCTTCTTTCCGACTTGTTTAATTGCGTTGGTAGCGTTCTTTTTTGTTTCGTTTTTACTGTTTTACGCACACCGAGTTTGGCTAATCTCTGAATGCGGTGATTAGTGGTGTGGTGGTGAAGCGAGTGCTTGATCTCATTTGTAATCCGGGGATAAACAGGTCGGTACCATTTGCCCGAAATGGTATGTGCATGGTGTGTGTGTGTGTGTGTGCGCGCGTGCGTGTGTGTGTGCGTGTGTGGGGGTGCGTGTGTGTGTGTGCGCGCGCAAGACACCTTGGGAGCGAGGTCAAGTCACCCTTCTCCTCAACCCAAAGGGGCTCTCTGTCGCATCTTCAGTCGAGTGGAAAATATTGCCTGAATAAATTACAGGGTAAATTTGTTCCGTGTCGCTGTCCGCGTTGCTACGCAAAGGGCATTGATGCCATGGAAAAGAGCGTGATGGTGGCGGTGGTAGTGGTGGTGGTGGTGGTGACGGTGGTGGTGTTAAGTTTCACCTTCACGAACGGGATGTCATGACTTCACCCGAAGTGGCCCGTCGGTTGATGCCGAAGGAAGGGGCCGCGCGAGGAGACTGCTCGCTCTGTGTTGTCTGCCTCCACACCATTTCAGTCAACTCGAATTCGTCAAAGTAAGTTTCAGACCAAAACACTGGCTGGGGCGCACGTAGTTGAGGTTGTCAAGCCAGTGAATTAAGTCAATAATTGCGGGGCCTCCGCTCCTTTAAAATAAATATACCACGCAATTAATAATGCTACATTGTGAAACATGGTAATTGTCACGTCAGCATGATTTTTGAAAAGCTATTTGTGGCTTGATTGTTTGGTTAAATCTGTAAGGGAAACAGCATTTTTTTAGGGGGCACTGGAAAGGATTGCTGTACTCTGTACAGGAGAAGCCTATGTCCGCAGTGCAGTCCAACCTACACAGTCCATCTAAACAACGTTTTAGAAACCCAAGTTAAAATAAATAATAAAAGGGAAAAATCAAGGCTGGTGTAACTTTCTAAAACATTAACATCACACCACTGACTGAAATTAGAGCCGTAGTTATATATTCTGGTTTATGCAGAACAAGCACATGCTATACTGCGGTGATGAAGATGCATTAT
>NC_085864.1:41482093-41484593 GCF_034702125.1 Engraulis encrasicolus | reverse complement strand
AATGTTCATGACTCTTGAAAAAACACTCAAATGTTGAAAAAATCCTGGCAATCTAACGGTCTGAATTTGAAAATGGCTGGCACTCGATGAGTTAAAGGTGTGCTTCATAACCAGGGCTGGATTAATGGTAAGCCATGGCTACAGCATAGGGGCCCTGTACGCCAGCCCTGTATGCACCATGTTCACATAATTAACAAGTTATTTAATGACCAAGCCAAGCAATGCTTAAAGGGACACTGTGTGAGATTTTTAGTTGTTTATTTCCAGAAGTCATGCTGCCCATTCACTAATGTTACATTTTTCATGAATATTTATCACCACCATCAAATTTTAAGTTTTCATTGGGACTAGAAAAATGGCACTTTTCATACAAGAAAAGGGTTATCTTCTCCATGGTCCGCCATTTTGCATTTCCAGAAATAGCCATTTTAAGCAGCGAAAATGACTGTACTTGGGCCATACTAGAAAATATTAGCTTATTACTTAGTAAACTTTCATGAAAAGGTCAAATTTGGCAATAGGCGACACCGTTTCAACGAGCAGCATAGTTGCAGTACCTTTTTTGACCATTTCCTGCACAGTGTAGCTTTAAATGAGCTGAATGGAGGCTCTCTTGACTAGGGGTGTCATTTCGGTTCAGGGGCCATAGGGCAGAGGGCGGCTTGGCTTAAAGGAACAGTTTGGTCAATTTCAACATGCAGTTGTATTGCTCACGCTACCCTTGACTTGTCAGTACCTGGTGATGCCACATTTGTCGGCTCAGCCCTTTCCGAGATATGAGCAATTCTAATGGGGGCAGCGTTTGTTTACATTTGTAAAAAATGAAACATAGGCCAACTCCAAATATTTTCCCAAAAGGTACTGCTGTTTGCTAGTTGTCTGCTGATGTTTTATAACCTTTTGGAGGTTTTTGGGAATAAATAAAAATGTTTTTTTGAAATGTAAACAAAGAGCTGCCCCCATTACAATGACCAGGATCTCGGAAACGGCTGAAGAAGAAGAAAAAAAAATCTCAGGCACTGACAAGTCCAGGGTAGTGTGAGCATTAAAACTGCATGTTGAAATTGACCAAACTGTCCCTTTAAGTGGGGGTAGCCAGGGGGCGGAGAGGGTAAGTGTTACAATGTTTGTGGGGTTTCTACCTAGTGCTGCTGGGCGCCAAGAGTTTATGATGATTGTTCTCAGCTCTCTCCTGTTGTGCTGAATAAACGTCCATGAGGATTAGTCATTTGGCCTCGTGCTTGAAAGTACACAGTAACGCTACAGTGCGTACATTTGGACAAGTATCAAATGTCGAAGTTTAAGAGCAAGCAGGGTGAGTGTCACAAAAAAAACTTAAACTTGCCAGAAGAAAATCTGACTTCACACACTGGAGTAGACATATTCACACTTGTAACATTTTTGCTCTTGATACTCTGTTATTAAAAGCACTCAAACCGAGAAGGAAAGGAAAACATTTCTTCACAGAATGACAATGAAATTTAAGACATTTATTGGCAACAGGGAAGTAGGCAGCAGTGATGCTCTTTGGTCTAGGCCCCTGTCTGAACACCCCAATGAAGAGGGCATATATCCTTCCGATGGACGAGGCAGGGGACAAGGGCCTATCCCCCTGCACAGAACAGGGACCAACTGGTGACAGTGGCTGTTGGGGCACCATGCAGAGGGCAGCTTTACGTAACTATGCACAGCCTGACAGCCTAGTGGTGGAGGTGTATATTGCAGCCTTGGTTCCCTTTCATCCCATTGTGGTCAAATGTTTAGCCTCAGCAGGAGTAAAGTAGTAAAGTCCATCTGTCCAAGTGAAATTCTGTGTTGTGTTCAGGGAGTCCTTTGCCAACACACGCTGCCCTGGGTATTGGATCCTGCACCTAACTCTTGAAGCTACGGAGAAAGAAGAGGGACAACAAGAGCGAGGGTGAGACACAGTAAGGTTGTTGTGTCTGGGGTGTGGTGTGTTGGTGTGGCAGAGAGAGAGAGAGAGAGAGAGAGAGAGAGAGAGAGAGAGAGAGAGAGAGAGAGAGAGAGAGAGAGAGAGAGTCAGGGGACAGAGAAGTGAGGTTGTAGAGGGAGAACAAGAACAAGGAAGAATGGAGAGATGAGGTGAGAAAAAGCGAGGGAGGACGAGAGAAAAGAAAGTGCAAAAGGAGGTGGGGGTGTGGGTGGGGGGGCTGAGAATAAAGCATCCGTCGTTACTGTGATCCATACCCCCCTGAGTGCTATTCCCTTCCTGGCTCTTTTTGATGTGTAAATGAGACCACTGGAAAAAAAGCTGCAGGCCCCAAAGAGATGCTTTCCATGAAAATGCGCTAGTTTTGTAGGCTCATACAAGCACTGGCTCGTCTCTCGCCTCTCTCTCTCTCTCTCTCTCTCTCTCTCTCTCTCTCTCTCTCTCCCAACCTCCCTACACACACACATACACACACACACACGCACACACACACACACACACACACACACACACACACACACACACACACACACACACACACACACACAC
>NC_085864.1:41459593-41462093 GCF_034702125.1 Engraulis encrasicolus | reverse complement strand
CTACCCTAGAGCATTCACACACCAAATCTGGGACAAATCCATCCACCCGGTCAGAAGTTATGGGCCAAACAAAAATTCGGCCATCTTGAATTCAGCCATCTTGAAAGTGTTGACCTCCCAACTCGAAGCAGTTCATGAACCTACCCTAGAGCATTCACACACCAAATCTGGGACAAATCCATCCACCCGGTCAGAAGTTATGGACCAAACAAAAATTCGGCCATCTTGAATTCAGCCATCTTGAAAGTGTTGACCTCCCAACTCGAAGCAGTTCATGAACCTACCCTAGAGCATTCACACACCAAATCTGGGACAAATCCATCCACCCGGTCAGAAGTTATGGACCAAACAAAAATTCGGCCATCTTGAATTCAGCCATCTTGAAAGTGTTGACCTCCAAACTCGAATCAGTTCATGAACCTGCCCTAGATCATTCACCCAAAAAATCTGGGACAAATCCAAACATCCGTTCAAAAGTTATCGCGTTAACACGAAAGACCTTACGCGGCGGACGCGGCGGCGGACGCGGACGCGGACGCGGACGCGGCGGCGGCGGCGCACGCAAAACCATTACATCCCCGACGCTCCGCGTTTCGGGGATATAATTAGTAGCACAACACCACAGACACACACACACACACACACACACACACAATCACACCACAGAAAGACAGACACACACACACAAACACACACACACACGCACACACGCATGCGCACACACACACACACACACACACACACACACACACACACACACACACACACACACACACACACACACACACACACACACACAAGCGTACGCGGTGCACACACGCGCGCACACACACACACACACACACACACACACACACACACACACACACACACACACACACACACACACACACACACACACACACACACACACACACACACACACACACACACATTAGGCTGATTGGGCCACACCAGACCAAACACACAGACAAGCCCACACACACACATACACACATGCACACGCAGGCACGCGCACTCACACACACACACACGCACACGCACACACACACATACACACACACACGGTGTCTGTTCTTCAATACTCCACCATCCACCCCTGACACATTGCAATTATCATCAATTTATCGTCACTCAATATCATAAACACCCCCTTTTTCAGAACCTTTTGGCATCGCTATATCACCCCACCCTTAACTATAGATCTGTCACATTACTGCCCCCCCCCCACACCAATTGCCCTTAGTAATCCAACATCAGTAAAGAACAAACGCCCTTCTATACCAGTGGTTTTCAAACTTTTTTGGAACACATGCCCCCTTTGACCTCATCATAAGGTTAGGAACACACCCCCGCCCCCCTAGCATTAAAAAAACAAAATAGACTATTGCCCCCCAATGGCAACCACGCACCATCCGTGGCTCTAAACTGCATCCTTCTCAACAGCCCCCGTAGGGCTTCCCAACACCCCCTGGGTGAGAAACACTGTCCTCTGCTAACAGCGCCAGCTCCACGTCACTGAACTTCAGTCATCTCAGTGCCCACCATCGGGGTGTCGAAATGGGGGAGGGCACGACGCTGATTGGCCCGGTGGACAAATGGCTGTATATAGAAGCCCTAGCAGACCACCTTTACTGCCAGCAGTTGTTCGTACAGCAAAATAATAAAAACTACAAAGGCAAAAGATGAAAGAGTCGAGCGAGAAAGACTCAAATGGGAAGAATATATATACAGTACAAGGGGAAAATTAAATAATAAACTCTAAAAAGGAAAACAGGCTATTTAAAGACAGTGTGGCTATTAATATTTCAGAGGAAATGGGCTATGCACAGAGGCTGAGAATGATAATATTTCACCTAATAAGTATGACTATGTACGTTACACCGTCTTACGTGATTCGCAGTGAGAGGTAGAGAGGCAATTACATATGTAATGATCAGCATCAGTAAGAGGGTAAACAACTCAGGAAATTTAAAAAGGGGTGGATCCCCCCCCCCCATTCACTTTTGGCCAATCAGAGGCCCCCTGGCAGGAGCCATATCTAGCCTATGTGCGACGTGTTAATCCAAACCTGAGTACGCAGGTACGGTAAAACCAGGCAAGAGATTACTCCGGCAGGCCAGAATACATCATTACTAGTGGTGTCAGCAATGATCGATTCGGCCATCCAATCCAATGAATGGATGATCGAGGATCGATGCGGCAAGTTCCAGGATCGATGTGGCAATTTTTTTTCAATGACTTATATATAATGATATTTCAAGAGCAAATTAATGTTAAATTAAATAAAACAAGTACTTCAAAGCATTGCAAGACTGATCCAGACTGATCCAGACTGATACAGAAAACAGCCAATAAATTGTTGCTCAGTATCTGACTACTTGTATTGCCTCATCATGACTGATGAAACATTTGCTTTGCTTTCAGTAGAAATGTAATGCATTGCAATGCATTGTAGAATTGAATCGGATCGGATTGAATCGCATAGAATCGAATCGAA
>NC_085864.1:41382093-41444593 GCF_034702125.1 Engraulis encrasicolus | reverse complement strand
TTTAACTTTAAGTACATTATAAGTATACTAACCAAGTCACTTTAAAATGTGTTTAATGTGAACTTTAGCATGCGAATAAGTACATTTTAAGTACATTAGAAATCTATTTCAATGTCATGAGAAAGTACTTTATAGTATACTGCAGAAGTACATACTTAAATTGTGTTATTTTGGGACAACTTATAGTACACTTAAATACACTTGAAATATAATTAAGTAGAGCTTAAACACACTTTAAGTTTACTTTTTTGTACTAAAATCAAACTTTGTACAAGTGCACTTAATGTACTAAAGCATATTTTACTTTAAGTACATTTCAAATATATTCACAAAAATCGCTTTAAGTACATTTTAAGTGTATTGACTCTAAATGTATTTTAAGTATACTACAAGTAGATTTTACTTTAAGCACATTTCAAATATATTTATTTTAAGTACACTTTAAATATATTTCAAAAGTATATTAAAAAAACATTGATGTAATCTGTAATTGCTCATTTCCATTGTACATTGTCTTGTTCACAACCATCAGCCATTCACATGAACCTTCCTTTCACCTTCACTTCAGACAACAACCACTGCCTCAACCAGGATTTGAACCCACAACTCACTGAACCACAGACCTGCACTCTAACCACTAGACCACAACTACCTGTTCTACATCAGGCACAATAACGTACTTCAAGTACTAGTCTTGAGTAGTACACTTTAAGTATACTTTTATAGATTTAATAATAATACTTAGAAATCATTGGTGGTGGTATGCTTTTATCGAATTAAAGACACTTTTACATGTTTAATTTGTGCACCAAAAAGTACACTTAAAGTGCACTTAATACACTAATAACACAACTTAAGTACAGACTTCAGTATTGTGCTTAAAAGTAAATAGGTAAGGCCTTACATGCCTTTTTAAGATCTGTTTGTGCTCTTCAATATGGTGTTTTTACCATGAAAATACATTAACAAAATGGAAGGTGGAAGGTTATTTAATGTTACAAAGCATAATGAATAAATAAGCCTAGGTTAAAATACACTGAAATGATGGTTAAAAAAAGTACCCAGGTGAAAAAAAGTGTACTTAATATACTTAATAAGTATGTATTTTTGTATTTAAAATATACTTCAAAAGTGTGTATTTAAAGAATGTTATTTTGGGACAACTTATAGTATACTTAAATACACTTGAAGTATGATTAAGTAGAGCTTTAACACATTTTAAGCTGACTTTTTGGTACTAAAATCAATCTTTGCAGAAGTGTACTTAATATACTAAAATCATACTTAACTGTAAGTACATTTTAAATATACTTTAAAATTCACTTTAAAAGATGTTTAATTTGTACTTTAACATGTGGTTAAGTGTAACTATTTGAAGTATGCTACAAATCTATTTCAAGGTCATAAGAAAGCACTTTATAGCATGCTGCAGAAGTACATACTTAAGTTGTGTTATTTTGGGACAACGTATAGTATACTTAAATACACTTGAAATATAATTAAGTAGAGCTTTTTTTTTTGGTACTAAAATCAAACTTTGTACAAGTGTACTTAATATACTAAAATCATACTTAACTTACAGTATATCACGAAAGTGAATACACCCCTCACAGTTTTGCAGATGTTTGAGTATATCTTTTCATAGGAAAGCATTACAGAAATGTAACTTTGACACAATGATTAGTGACCTTTTAACAACACATTTAACCAGTTAATTTTTTTGTTCACTCAGAAAAAAAAACAAAATACAGCCATTAATGTTTGAACATGTACTCACAAAAGTGAGTACACCCCAGATTGAAATCCGGTAGAAAAGGGGCTATGTTGGCTCGAATCGTCTCGAAATGAAACGAAATGAAAAGGGATGACAAGGAAGGTCATCAGTATGCGTTTCAACCTTTCTTTGCATTGAACTTTTACATTTTGAGTCTGCATCTGGCTTAAAATAGATTGGTGTGAGATTTGAGATTTGAGATTTCTTTATCTTGGTCTCAAGAGAGATGAACAGACCAAGGATATGGATCACTGGAACCATGTTGTGTGATCTGAAGAGACCAAGATAAACAAATTTGCTTTAGATGGTGTCAAGCATGTGTGGTGGTAAACAAGTGAGTTGTACAAAAAAGGTGTATCCTCTCATAAGCCAAGCATGGTAGTGGGACTGACATGGTTTGGGGATGCATGAATGCTGTCAACATTGGCAATCTGAAATACACCTAAAAGAAACATGCATGTCAACATGCACTGTGACTACTGAAGCAGATCATGATATTCTCCATAGGATTGCATTCAAATCTCACACCAATCTATTTAAGCCAGATGCAGACTCAAAATTTAAAAGTTCAATGCAAAGAAAGGTTGAAACGCACACTGATGACCTCCCTTGTCATCCCTATTCATTTCGAGACGATTCGAGCCAACATAGCCCCTTCTCTACCGGATTTTAATCTGGGGTGTACTCACTTTTGTGAGTACATGTTCAAACATTAATGGCTGTATTTTGTTTTTTTTCTGAGTGAACAAGAAATTTAAGCGGTTAAATATGTTGTTAAAGGGTCACTAATCATTGTGTCAAAGTTACATTTCTGTAATGCTTTCCTATGAAAAGATATACTCAAAAATCTGCAAAACTGTGAGGGGTGTATTCACTTTCGTGATATACTGTAAAGTATGTTTCAAATATTCTTTCTAATACCAAACTTTAGCACATTACTTTTAAAATACAAATACACTTAAAATACACTTAAAATATACTACACTAATAGTATGTTTTCAAATACCACACTTAAGCACATTACTTTAAAAATACAAATACACTTAAAATACACTTGAAATACAATACACTAACAGCATATTTTCTAATACCACACTTAAGCACATTACTTTTAAAATACAAATGTACTTAAAATAGACTTTAAATAGAATATACTAATAGTATATTTAACAATATCACACTTTAGCACATTACTTTAAAAATACAAATGTATTTACAATACATTTAAATACAATACACTAATAGTGTATTTTATAATACTATACTTTAACACATTACTTTTAAAATACAAATGTACTTAAAATAGACTTAAAATTGAATATACTAATAGTATATTTAACAGTACCACACTTAAGCACATTACTTTAAAGATACAAATGTACTTACAATACATTTAAATACAATACACTAATAGTGTATTTTATAATACTACACTTAAGTACATAACTTTTAAAATACAAAGATACTTAAAATACACTTAAAATATAATACACTAACAGTATACTGTATAATGCTACACTTAAGCACATTACTTTTAAAATACAAATGTACTTAAATTAGACTTAAAATACAATATACTAATAGTATATTTGACAATACTACACTTTAGCACATTATTTTTAAAATACAAATGTACTTACAATACATTTAAATACAATACACTAATAGTGTATTTTATAATACTACACTTAAGTACATAACTTTTAAAATACAAAGATACTTAAAATACACTTAAAATATAATACACTAATAGTACACTGTATAATGCTACACTTTAGCACATTACTTTTAAAATACAAATGTACTTAAAATAGACTTAAAATACAATATACTAATAGTATATTTGACAATACTACACTTTAGCACATTACTTTCAAAATACAAATGTACTTACAATACATTTAAATACAATACACTAATAGTGTATTTTATAATACTACACATAAGTATATAACTTTTAAAATACAAAGATACTTAAAATACACTTAAAGTGTAATACACTAATAGTATACTTTATAATGCTACACTTTAGCACATTACTTTTAAAATACAAATATACTTGAAATACACTTAAAATATAATACACTAATACTATATTTCACAATACTACACTTAGCACATTACTTTTAAAATACAAATATACTTAAAATACATTTAAAATACAATACACTAACAGTATATTTTATAAAACTATATATAAGTACATAACTTTAATAATACAAATCATTTTAAAATATATTTAAAATACACTAAACTATAAGTATATTTTTAAATACCATACTTAAGTACTGTACTTGATAAATAGAGTGTACTTAAAATATACTTTCAGAAAATTAAATATATTTAAAGTACACTTAAGTACACATTTTTTTGACCTGGGCACACACACACACACACACACACACACACACACACACACACACACACACACACACACACACACACACACACACACACACACACACACACACACACACACACACACACACACACGCACGCACACACACACAGCCAATTGGGGCTGTACAACTTCCCCTCCTCCTCATGTCTCATGACTACAGCATATTGCCATTCATTCACACTCACACATGCACCTGAGGCCAAGACATATTTTATCTGTGAATGAACAGCTCCTTTTCAACCAAAATATGTATTGCACGTCCAACTGTCAAAACGCCAAAAAAGAGGGCAAGAGAGGGTGAGTGAAAGAGAAACAAGGAGAATGAGAGAGAGCGAGAGAGAGAGAGAGAGAGAGAGAGAGAGAGAGAGAGAGAGAGAGAGAGAGAGAGAGAGAGAGAGAGAGAGGGGATGTGTTCCAAGTTCCAAGTGTGTGTTATGCTGTACGTAATAATAAATTACTCTGCATGTCTTAACGTGGAGGATATATTATTTAAAAATATAGGGACAAATCCCTTTCCTACAGTGGCTCCAAACCCACTGCATAAATTATGTAATTATCAGAAAGAAAGTGCACACAGGCCAGTAATGGCAGAGAACAGTGAACACAGAACACCTCAAATAAATCATTTCGAGGGAGCTAGTACTTTTAATGTTTTTGTTTTGTTCTGTGTTGCCCTATCCAAAAGCCAAGAGAGGCGTGCTAACCTGCAAGATTACTTTTAAGATGGGACTAAAGTGGCAGCCTTTCAAAAGCCATTCATCAATCCAACTGAAACGAGAGCATTCGGAGAAGCCAACACTCGATCTATGCGATGCAGTGTGTGTATGGGAGGGAGGCGAAGAGTAAATGACATGGACTGTGTTTGGCGCCCCCTACAGACGGCTGAAACACACTGTGGGTGGACAAGGAGCCATTGACACACACGGGGAGTGCATCTTAATATGGGACCTTGCCTCCTCCACTTGCGCTTGTCTCCTCGTCCCGCCTCCTGGCCCCTCCTCCGTGGAGAAAACGATAAAGTTTTCCAGCTGTCAGCCTAGCCACAACAACTTTTGAGGGACTGTTTTTCATTCACCATCCCAATTGCAAATGAGAAAAAGACTCTACAATTGAGCTTTTGCAAGATATTGAAATATAATGCTGTTGTCAGTGATGTCATCATGACGAGAAGCAAGTAGAGGAGGCAAGGACGCATATTAAGACGCACTCAGGGTCAATGCAAAACCTGGCCCAACACCCATTGGAGTGGGGCTAGTAACAAATAATGTAGCCTACAGTACTTAAGGTGTTTGTGTTTGGGTCCACTGGACCCAGGCCAATATAAATATTATAAAAAAAAGAAAAAGAAAATTCATAGCTCCTGTCATGTTCCCTTCATCCTGTTTGTGAATTTTTGTGTGTAGGTTTTTACGGGTCAGCGATACAGAGAACGATAAGGAGACAGGGAAGGAAGTGAGCTCTTGGATTGAGCCACTTCCCACTGGTGCTCTTCTAGTGCAAGATTGAAGCACAACTGGAGGACCCTACAACATCTGCACTCCTTTCCCCACATATTTCATCCTCATAAGTGTCACTTTTTCAGATTCACGTTCCTGAAGGCCAAGGCCAGGGAATCTCACTGTGAAAGAACAATCATTCATAGGCCTACTATTATTCTCCAGTAAAAACTGAAAACGCGCCCCACAGACTCAAACACCTGACCAACCAAGAGCAGAAAGTGGATAGGGTAGCAGTGAGCCCCGTCTGTATCTATTGTTATGCCTTGCCCATTTGTTTCATGTTTTAAATCAGGAGGGCTGATCCTTGTTTTTAGTTCATGAGAGTAGACCTACTGTACTTACAACACATTGCATGCCAAGCAGATTGATCAACCGGAAGAGTTTGTCCTAGCAGGATGGGGAACCTTTTTCATTCGAGGGCGAGGGGCCACTCCAAATTTATCCGAGGGCCTTAAAAGTCCTCCGAGGGCCGCATTATGAACACAAACCTGGATTTCCCCCTGCACTTTCGGCCTATATCGAAGGCAGCCATCTTTAAAACAGACCCCACCTACTCTAGGTCCACTGAATGTAACTTAATTGTATTGCAAATGTATTTTTTAAGTTTCCTTTACAAAATATGTCATATTTCATGTGAAGTTGCATAACATTAAAACTGTATCGAGGGCCGGATAAAACAATCGGCCCTCGAGATATAGGTTCCCCACCCCTGTCCTAGCCCCTTGGGAGCCATGCCCCCCTCAGCCTGGGACCAGGAGGCCCCTTGATTCGTTAAACCGCTCCTGACACAGTAGGGCTATCCGTCACTACATCAAAGCTGGGGTCTAAGTGACACCTAGTTAGTCTGGTTTATTTAACCCAGCGTTGACCAAAAGGAGACTCATAAATATTTCACTTAAAAGGATCAACTCCCGCTGCACTACTCTCTTCAGAGGGTTTACTACGGTCCCTGTGGGGGAACAAACAGTGGCAAGCCTACTCCATGTCTGTTTATCGTTTAGCCACCTTTGTAAAACAGGCCCTTCTGTGACAGTCTTTATAGAAGGAGACGGAGACGGAAGGCCTCTGGGGTTGTTCTGTGGATGTTGGGCGATGCTTGCTTCAGAGGGCCAGACCGCCAGCTGCTCTAACCTCAGGACATTCAACGCCACACCAAATATGGTGCAAGCACTCCCTCTGCTGGTGAACCAGAGAACAACCAACACAGCCACAGTAACAAGTGTTTTAGTTTAGTTTATGTAGGTAGCTGAGAGAAAGGTGTAGGTAGGCTGTGTTTGAGTGTGTCTCGCATGACAAATACTTGAATACAAGTTTGTGTAATGATGACATGAGGTATAGCGTCTACAAAGACATCTAATGACAAAGATGTAAAATAAACAAGAAAATCTGAGCAGCTAGCAGTCTTGAATACTGTCCCAGGGGTGAAAGTGAAAAAAAATCCTGAGCCTGAACTTTTCCCCTGCTCTAACGACAACGACAAGATACTGCATAGTGACGTAACGTAGGCCTATTTTGACACATTAATCAAACATTTAATAGCCTGTGTATGACCATTATTCAAGTCTGATAGTAGAAGAAAAACCTGAACCTATAACACTTTGAGATAAGAATAACCTCATGGCTAATTATTATCAATGTTTTTATTTTTGCAAACTCTGTCAAGCCTGAAATCAGGCATGGAGCCTGAATACTATCAGCCCTGCTGTCCAGATGGACTGCACTCACAAAGGTAGAAACACTGCCACACAATACCGGTAGTATATTACCATAAGGTAAAACTGTTGTACCAACTACAGTTAAAATGCCGACACAAAAAGTGAATTCTAATTGCTCTCTGGGGGCATGCATCAAGTTTAGGTCCTGTGTGGCAATTGCAAAGTCTGACTTTTTTGTGATGCTGGTAAAAATAAAGGCAAGTGCCCTTACCACAGAGTGGTTTAGGGATGACCTTGTTTAAGGTGGTTTAGGTTTAGGGATGACATTTGCATCAGGTTTTGGTTGCTTTAAGTCATTTGGTTAACTAACCAGTTAAGTGCAATTAATAGTAATTTCTTCTACACTGACCAGAGCAGATGAACTCAAGCTCTAAGTTTAGTTCAGTTCAGTTGCTCCTTGTAAATTAAATCTTTATACTACCGGTACACAATACTATAACATGTGATCGTTGGAGACTCTTACAGATCCACTGGAAACTGTTTCCCACATCATCATCACCTTATCTGACATTCAGTGCAGTACCTTTCTACTTTTGGACTGAACACATTGGGAGAGGTGGCCACTGTCAGGTTATTGAAATTAATTTGAGATCATGGATATGTGCATATGAAAATTCAGATCGAAAAAAAGATACTCATTGTGTCTTTATTGTCAAAAAAGAGAGAAAAGAATCAAAAAGAAAAGAAAAACAAAATAAAACACCAAAGACTGTTTAAGCGCAGACTGATATTGCATACTTAAAAAGACTGACCACTGTTATGATCCACCGCTTTCTAACAACATGGATTAATGAACAATGGGCAAAAGGCCTACATTGTAGGATTTTCAAAGGGGGGTGGGGGGAGATGAATTTGGATTGGAGTCAATCAGAACCACGTCAAGCTTAACCTGAGAAGTGCAGTTTGGTTCTTCAAGCAGTGGTGGTTCTGGAGACTCTTTCTATACGGGTGTTAAAAACTGGTGGTTTGGTGCCCATTCACCGGTCACAATTCCTGGTCAAGATTCTTTGCCCGGCACCCAATAACGGTGATGGAACGCAGAAAAGAGGGGTGAAAGAAAGAGGAAAAAGCTAAAACGAAAGTGAGAACCAATCACAGGAGACTGCAAAAGCCATCACAGGAGGTATTTGAACAGGAGAGTCGAGAGTGAGGTTTAACAAGGGATAAAATCAAAACCAACTGAACAAAACAAAACCTTATTTTTTTTAATATAAGAGCTCAATGAGATCACTTTCGAATTTTAGGGTTTTTTTCTTTTAGTTTTTTTTTTCCTTCAGGAAATTTACTTCCTCAGTTGAAAAAAAGTCACTGATAATAAACGCCATTACAAATATAAATCAGTTTTTTTCTTTGTCAAAATATCAACAGAAACCTCCCTGAAAGCACAAAAATAATACAAGGAATTGGGAACAATAACGAAAAAAAAAAAGAAATCTACAACAGATGGAGAGAAAGAGATTCAAGTCCAATCGCTGAGGTCAATGGTGGTGGAATCGGTGTTGGGAGGGTTTTAGGAATCCAAATTTGACTTTTTTTTAGGGCTGGGGTAGTTGGGAGCCGATAGGGGCGAGGTATGGAAGTGGTGTGGTGGGGGAATTTGTTTACAAAGAGCACAGGAAAAAAGAAAAAAAATGTTGTAATATCAATATAAGATGGGGCACCTTGGGGCCTCACGAAGAGCGTTTTTGTCGCTTGGAATGTCGCTGGCCGCTCTCTTCGTCGCCATTGGCAACTTTGCGCGCCCCTCGAGTTCTACTGGCCTTGCCGCTACCCTCGTCCTCATCCTCCGCCCGTTCGCGGTAGTCCTTTCTCCCCGCGCCCCTATTGCTCCTCCTCTTACCCCCATCCTCCTCCTCCTCCTCCTCCTCCTCTTCTTCTTCGCTCGCTACCTTTCTGGGTCTGCCTCTCTTCTTCGTGGAAGATGAAGGAGCCTTGCCATTTTGCAAACCTCTCTTCCCTCTGCCCTTCTCCACCACCACCTCCTCTTCTTCTTCTTCCTCTTCCTGCTCATCTTCCTCCTCCTCGCCCCCGTCTTCCTCCTCCTCCTCCTCCTCCTCTTCTTCTTCTTCTTCCTCTTGCTGCTTGGCCAGGCTGGCGCGCTTGCGTACGCGTCGGCGCAGGTAACTCACGCCGGGCAGGTGTTTCTGCAGCAGCTCCTGGAAGGCCTGCTCGGTGCGCGTACCGCAGTTCAGCACGGAGCTGCCGGGCTGGTTGTACTCCTCCGAGTTGGAGAAGACCAGCTTCATGTCCTCCACGAAGTCGTGCGGCGTGCGGTAGCCGCCCTCGCTCAGCTTGGCCGCCATGCTGCTCAGGTCCATGGGCTGGCTGATCACCTCCAGGTAGTCCTCCGCCTCCTCCACGGACACCGGCTCTCTGCAGAGGAGAGCAGAGAGGAGGAGCAGAGAGGGGAGAGAGGAGGAGGAGGAGGGAAGGAGAGGGGAGCAGAGATGAGGAGAGGAGGAGAAGAGAGGGGAGGAGGGAAGAGAAGAGAGGGGAGGAGGGAAGAGAAGAGAGATGAGGAGGGAAGAGAAGAGAAGAGAAGAGAAGAGAAGAGAGAAGAGAAGAGAAGAGAAGAGAAGAGAAGAGAAGAGAAGAGAAGAGGAGAGAAGAGGAGAGGAGAGGAGAGAAGAGGAGAGAAGGGGAGAGAAGGGGAGATTAGGAGAGACAACAAGAGAGATGGAGAGGAGGTGGGGAGATGATGACGAGAGACAACAGAGGAAAGGACAAGAGGAGGGAAATCGATAGAGGATAGAAGAAAAGAGGAGAGAAGAGATGGAGAGAAAAGGACACGAGGAGGGAAAGCGACAGAGGGAGAGAAGAGAAGAGAAGACGGAGAGTGTGAAAGACAAAGAGTGAGAGAGGGACAAGGATAAGCGAGTGAGGAAGTAAGGAAGGAAGGAAGCAAGAGATGTAGAGAGAGAGTCATCAAAAATGCTTGCCTATTGGTAACTGGATTTGTTACTGGATCTTAAAGAAATGGTCACCTCACAGTGGAAATAACTATGCAGATTATTGACAACATTCTCATTAGATTTTAGTTTACAGTCCCAAAATACAACATGGTGTGTGTGTGTGTGTGTGTGTGTGTGTGTGTGTGTGTGTGTGTGTGTGTGTGTGTGTGTGTGTGTGTGTGTGTGTGTGTGTGTGTGTGTGTGTGTACCTGAGCCAGTGTGTGTGTGTGTGTGTGTGTGTGTACTTGAATGGCCAGCTGTATCGGAACTTCATGAGTTCTTAAAGTGACTTAAAGAAATGGTCACCTCACAGTTAAAATAACTATGCAGATCAATGTCAACATTCTCATTAGATTTTTGTTTACAGTCCCAAAATACAACATGGTGTGTGTGTGTGTGTGTGTGTGTGTGTGTGTGTGTGTGTGTGTGTGTGTGTGTGTGTGTGTGTGTGTGTGTGTGTGTGTGTGTGTGTGTGTGTGTGTGTGTGTGTGTACTTGAATGGCCAGCTGTATCGGAACTTCATGAGTTCTTAAAGTGACTTAAAGAAATGGTCACCTCACAGTTAAAATAACTATGCAGATCAATGTCAACATTCTCATTAGATTTTTGTTTACAGTCCCAAAATACAACATGGTATGTGTGTGTGTGTGTGTGCCTGTGTGTGTGCGTGTACCTGAACGGCCAGCTGTATCGGAACTTCATGAGTTTCTGGAGGATCTCGTCACACTTCTCCATCTCCAGAGTCGTCTTGCGGGGGCCACCTCGGGAGCTCTGACGCACCTGCAGTCACCACACCACACATCGCATGGAAAGTCAGACTACACTTCTACTAAATGTTGTGTAAATTACCTGCATGCAGGGGTGTACCCCAGAACGTTCCCGTGAAGTTGGCCATCTTAGCTATAAACACCTTGACAAGGTCACCTAAAAACAACTAAACATGCCTTACAAACATGTGTACGTCGTACTATGAAAACCTCATCGTTTTAAATCTGCTCCAGTTAAAATTCTTGTACATGTATTCAGGGCTCTAAATTAACACCAGACAACCGACCAAATGCTGGCGAAATGTCAATTTGGCTGGTAGAAAAGACCAACTTACTAGCCACTTTGATTCATTAGTGAGATTGTGTTTGGCTAGTAGCATTGACATCTACTGGCCATTTTGGCTGGTCATGAAAAAGTGTACGTACTTGTTTTGATTATAATTTGCAGCTGTCCATGTGTAGTATGGGGGGATAAAAGGCATTATTGATGTCCAGAAGGTTCTTACACAAACACTTACCAGTTCATCAATGTCAGCTGGGCTGCTGGTGCTCTTGGACTTGCTGGAGCTGGCCTTGTTGCTGGGTGTCGTCTGCTTCTTCGAGGAGGATTTCGCCTGGCTCTTGGAGCTCTTTGACGACTTCTTGGCTTTCTTTCGAGGCCGCACTACACAAATGGAACACAGAAGCAGGCACAAGATAAAACACTTTGCTTTTAACCTCACATAACCCGAGTGGCACTGTGGGACATGCATTTGCTTTTTCAAACAATCAGCAGACCTATTACACAATGACCATATGGGTCAATAAAATATCCCCAAATGGACATATGCACAGTCATGTGTTTTGATTTAAGTTAGGGGTGTGTTCAAAATACCAGTGGCGGGATACATCGATGCGGAGGCTCAGTATCGCGATATTTCATGTGCAACAACAAAAAATGTTAATCAAGTTGCTAAACTGCATTTGACAGTTGCTCCTTGCTAAGCAGCAGGCCAACAGCTTTGTGAGGGCTGTGTTTTACATACACTACAGCGTAACTGCCGCTCAACAGAAAAACAAAAAAGTAGCATTTGATTATACATGTCATTTATTTTTTTACATTTGTAAGACAGGATATATATCGCCTTGAAGACCATGTATCGAGTACCGTACATACCGTATTGTGACCCCTGTATCGGGATGTGTATTGTTTTGTGACATTATTGCCAATACCGCTCTCAAAGTAACAAAATCGATTAAGATCCTGCAAAACACAAACATTTCCACGACAGCTCATGATGAACTTACGGGTGTGGTAGGCTCTGTAGTCGGTGTCGTCCTCATCATCACCATCATCTTCATCCTCATCAGAGTACTTTTCCTTTTCTTCCTCGGAATCCTCCTCCTCGTCGCTGTCCTCGTTGTAGTTTCTGCAAGAGAGCGTGAGAGATTAGTCAAGACTCCAATGAGTGGCAAAAAAAAAAAATCCCAATCTGTGGCATTCTATTTTAACTCAGCAAGAAAATAAGATCATCATCTTCACAGAGTTTAATAAAAAATAAAGAGAACTTGACTATTTTGACAATTATTTAATGAATAGTACAAGGCTGACAATACAAAAAAGAAAGTCAACACGATAAGACATGCACTCAGGCATCGCCCTGACGTAACCCCCTACACACTCCACCCAGCTTCGGAAGCACCACCTGTTTCCCTACCCTTGGCCTTTACCATAACCAGAGTCCTATATAGGCTGTGAAAGAGCTATCTAGAGCAGTGTTTCCCAACCTTTTTTGTCTCGTGTACCCCCTAAGCCTTTTCATTGTGCCATGAGTACCCCCTAACTCATGTTTTACATCCCTTTTTTCTATTGTAGTGTGACTATGCTCCATGCATTTGTTAAAATTACATTTTTCCAAGTACCCCCTGCAGTGTGCTTGCGTACCCCTAGTGGTACACGTACCCCTGTTTGGGAAACACTGATCTAGAGGGTCTTACCGTCCTCTGGTGCAGCGGCGGGCCACAGAGGGCTGGCAGGCGGGACACAGCCACTCTCCAGCCGGGATGCTTTTGATGGCCGGCCGCAGGCAGAAGAGATGGAACGCCTTGTTACACTCGTCACACAGGATGAGCTTGTCGTCCTCTCCTGAGAACGAGAGAGAGAGAGAGAGAGAGAGAGAGCGAGAGAGAGAGAGAGAGAGAGAGCGAGAGAGAGAGAGAGAGAGAGAGAGAGAGAGAGAGAGAGAAAGGCAAAGACAAAGACAAAGACAAAAGGAAATTGAACAATTGATCACTAGTTTAGATGTTTGCTTGTGATGACCGTTTTCCTTCCAACATATCAACATATCTCCTTGTATGACTAAATTAATAACCATGACATTTCACTCATCCTCCCTCTCCTTCCCTTCTTTAAACTTAAGTTTCAGCTCATCTCCAACTTACTGACTGATCTTACTCAAGCCGTGAGCTACAAACACCCACCAAGTCACAACTCCAACTGCAGGGTTTTTTTCTCTTCCCTGCAAAAAAAAAAGTCTTCTCCCTATTCCCAAAACCATCTGACCTTGAGCCTCCACCACCTGACCTTGGCTCTGCTCTGCCCTGCGGAGTTCTGACCTGCAGCTCTCGTCGTCACCTGCAACTGTCTGACACTAGGGGGCGTACTGCCAGGGCCCTGAGCCCATGGGCCTGCGTCTCTCAGCAGGAGCACCGCTGCCACCACCGCCGCTCCCGGCCCCGGCCTCGACCTCCGCTGCCCTGCTGGGGTCAGACGAGGGGGGTGGCAAGGGTCAGAGGGCATCACCTAGGTCAGGCATAGCAAGAGGCTGTTTTTCGTGTAGGGTCACCTATGAGCACATCGCCTTCTTGCCGGATAAAGGCAACATGGTGGCAATCGGACTGAGGTCATTGGTTCCATCACAAAGGTGGTCAACACTGCATCTTGTGTAGATCTAAGGCCAATGATTTAGTATGAAGGTACTGGAGGAAATTCAGTTTCCTTCATGCCATACTACACACTGATGACACAAGTAAGCCCCCTTACCATCTAGGCTCTTTGGTCACCACACCCACGACCCTGGCAAAAATGGTAGATGGATGTTGCCAAGACAGCCTGTGGCAGTTAATGCAAGACTATGATCTGACACATCAAAAGGCTCGGAGGTTGGTCCAGAAAAGGAGTCTCGTCATGATGAATCTTGGCACATCCATCCACCACATTTGACACGGGATCTGACTGAAATGTTCACCAACTCCATTTGCAGCAAACTATACAGAGTGAGTTTTATGCCTTTTCTGCAGTGGCCCACAGTCTTCCTCATGGCCTCCTTGGCTAGATCACTGTGAGATGTGCATGTTTAGAATTTTTTCCATTTTGTTGAGTGAAGGCATCTTTCAGGTATTTTTGAAGGAACTCTGTGTCTGTGTCTGTCAAGTCATAATAACCAGACACAGACACACACACACACACACACACACACACACACACACCCACACACTAGTCTACTGGAACCTGGTACACATACCTTTCCTGCGGCAGACTTTGCAGCGGGCGTTCTCTGCAGACATGTCCCACTTGATGCAGGCGTCCAGCATCCCCAGCAGCACGTGCATGCGTGAGAAGGTCTGCGCCTCTCGGATGGCCGCCTTCCACTTCTCCACACGCGTCGCCACCTGCAGGGAGGGAGAATAGCATTACACACCTCTGATGGAAGACAACAGGGGCCTATATTAAAAACAACCGGTTCAGGAGTAAACCAAATCTCTTCACTTCACCTGGTTTACTCTTGTTCCAGCTTCTTAGTATAGGCCTTAGATGAGCCAGTTTAGAAAACCCCACACAACCAGCACATCACCAAAAGATCATATTCTGATAACAGCAGGGTTTCCCCCCCAGCACTTTACAGTTGAGGCGGTCCCCTTGACTAGATCGCCAGAAAAGATTAAGATTATGTATTGTGAATGAAATTTCTAAAGCTGCATACCAACGTTAAAGTAAAGAAAGCTCCCGCACACTGTTCACATTTGCATGGTTTAATGCAACGTTTCAGTCTACTGACCTTCTTCAAGCAATTCAAACCTTGAATTGCTTGGTTTGAATTGCTTGAAGAAGGTCAGTAGACCGAAACGTTGCATTAAACCATGCAAATGTGAACAGTGTGCGGGAGCTTTCTTTACTTTAACGTTGGTGACTTTGGGGTTCCACTCCTACGCAACTGACCAAGGAGGTGTGCAAGAATTCTCCTCTTATAAAGCTGCATACCAAAAAACATATGAAATAGATTATGAAAACCTTCACAAAAAATATAGCTTATGTAAAAAGCAAAAGACCACGTACCCGTGCCTCCTCTGCCAGCCTCTTCTCCTCGTCCACCTCCTCTGCCTTGACGCTGCTGCTGCTCTCGCCCTCCGCCAGCTTCTTCTTCTTCTTCTGTTTGGGGGCCATGAAGCCCTGCAGGAACTTCTGGATCACGCTCTCCTGCAGCGTGATCACGCAATCGCCAAACTCCTTCAAGCTCTCCAGCGACTTCACCTGTCACACACACAAACACGAATACGTTCAGATACACGCAAGCACTAGCTATACTAACTGTGACCTGGATATTGTATGTCCTTAACCATCACTAGTTCATTCCCATAACTGAAGAACATGAAAAGCCCTACCATGTCCCAGCAACATTGTTGAAGTAGGCATGTTAAGCTGTAGTAATTAAACAGTCTTCACTAGTCATTTGTTACAAAATACAATGTTATCTTAACTCAAAAATAGATTCTTAGCTAAAAATCACAACATTCACTGACGGAGATACGGATATACAGACATCCATCCATTGTGCACATTGTGATTCAGTAATTATAATAGCTAAAATCCATTTCTGTATTTCCTACATCATCATTATGACAACTGACCTTCTCCTCGAAGTCGCTGGTGTCGTCCATGTAGCCCAGGCCGCCCTTCTGCAGGCGCGAGGCCACCTCCAGGATGTCGCTGCGCATGTACTTGAGCAGCTCCTGGTGGCCGTCGCACGTCCGCAGCCCCGGGGCCTTGCGCACCAGGTGGAGGGAATGGAGGATGTCCTGGGACCTGGAGAGAGGGGGAACAGGTGGGGGAGGCGGGGTGAGCCTAGGTAGACCTTGTTTGTTCAAATGAGCAACATTTTGTTTATTCTTTCAAGAAGTCTAGGTAGGCTGTCCTCAGCTGTTCTTATGCACGTGAATGGAGTGCCTGATGTTCTGGTATAAACCAGGTGGGGGTGGGGATACGACCAGGGGTGCATTTTTCGACAGCACTGTTGCCAACTTCCATATGTTAGCCACTCACTTAGTAGGTTGCAATGCAATCTCTCATTGGCAACCTAAGTTGCTAAGTAAGGGATCATGTATTGTCCACACGTGACTATAGGAAAATATTTTCCAGACGAGGCGAATAACACCCCCCGACGCCGAAGGCGGAGGGGTGTTATTCCGCTTCGAAGGGAAATATTTTCCGATAGTCACGTGTGGACAATACATTATCCCGCTTATTATACGGCTTTTACCAACATTAGAAAGCATAAATAGTTAACCAGTAGTTTAAAATAACATGTTTATTGCCATTTTATAGCGTGCGCAAAGAAAGATAGTTCGTGGAACGCTCATAATTTAAAAAGGTTACCAAGCAACAGAGTTTGGCTACTTTCTAACTTGTTACAGCCACGTTGCGCTTCAAACTGTTTGCAGGCTGCCTCGTTCACTGCGCGGTATCTACTAAACTCGTTTACATAACAGGAATATTTCTATCTAAGCGGCGACAGTATTCCAGAAAAAAGCATAGCAACCCAAGCACTGCTGTGCGCCCTGACCATCATTAGCCTATCGACCCTACAGGCAGAGCACTGTGCGCCGGATGGATGGCTGGAGGAGGCAACTTCTAGCCTACAGGCTACACCCTTAAGGAAACTGCCAACGAACTCCTCACTTGTAAAAAAGAAAAGAAAAAAAATACTAGTGTTAATAAAAGATGTCACGACAGCGGCCAGCGGACAATTACAGTTTGCTTTCTTGGAACGGCAACATGAGATGTTGCTGATGAATCCTGATGGGCTACCTCTCAGCCTTTTTTGTAGGCCTATTAACTTCGTCAGGATGACATAGGCCTAACTGTTAAAATTAATCACTGAATGAGACTTCTAGTGTTGTTGCAATTCGTCGAGACGTTAGAGAAGTGGTTGGTTACCGGAGCATCAGTGGGCCACCAGCAGCGTGCGTTAATCGCGCTGCTGCCATACAGCTAATAATCAGAAGGCAAGACATATCAGTGAAGATATGACCGATCTACTTGCGGAGTGATCTCTGAAGTGACCAAACTCGTTGCCATTGGCAGCGGGTATTATTAGGTGGGCATTACAGAAAAGTAGTGACCACCGAACGTTGGGTCCGCCCATTGAAAGTGAAAGCACCATTGAAAGCACCATTCTAGAGTGCCGTATAATAACTTGTTAAAAACGATGCTTTCGAGAAACATGTTCCAGGTGGACTGTCTATGTTTGTTCTATTTGTTGGTTCATATAGAAGACTGGGCAGCTGTTGCATGTGCATGCTGCATGTGAAATGATTGGAGGATTCCCCGTACTTGGACGGGGAGCAGATAGTGATTGGGGGCAGCACAAGGCCGCATGTTAATCATTGTTTATGGTCTCATTTCGCACATCCTGAATTTCCCCCTGGGGATTAATAAAGTTACTCTACTCTACTCTACTCATTTGCTCATGTGATAAGACAGGGCTGATGGTTTTCAGCTACTTTTTAATCTTTGTGAATTACTGGGTCTCCAATAATCACAAAACCACAAATGTGTGTGTGTGTGTGTGTGTGTGTGTGTGTGTGTGTGTGTGTGTGTGTGTGTGTGTGTGTGTGTGTGTGTGTATGTGTGTCCTTACCGTTCCTGTAGCCGATTCTTCAGGTCACTCTCCCTCACACCCTGCGCATGCAAATTCTCCATCAGCTCCTCGAACTCTCGCACCGTGTCACACACGAACCTTTCAAACACACAACCAGGCAAACAGTCATTGACAGTGCACAGAACCATGTTAGTAAAATCCTCTTTGATAACGTCACGGTTTATCATTATACCTTCTCTTAACAAAAAGCATTTAGTGTAATCCATCTTGGGTGTCTTTCTTAATGAGAAGATATACAAGTATTATCATGTCAAGTGTACAGTAAAGTGTTATCATAGCAGTCACATCATTAGCAATTACCGGGTCACTCGAAAAACCAAGCCTTCTTGCCCCCATAAATAAGTTGTGATATTTAGTGTTGATGACTTAAGTCTACTCTTACCATAAATTCTGCCCCTGTTTAGGGACGCTGGTCTCCATCATGGGTTCAGGGAGCGCTGGTGCCCCCTGCTGGGCGCTCTCGTTCAGCGAGCTCTCGCCATTCTCTTCATCCTTCTCACCGTCAGCTAAATTGGGAGAATCAAGAATTCAGGAAAGTCAAGAAATAAAATAATTACACTTCAATTTCACAGGGCATGACAGAAACATGTGGTAGCATTTTTTTAAATGAAAAGTATATAAATAACTAGCCATCATCAAGTGCTTTACCACTTTCGATTACACATTACACATTGCAGTTGTCAGCTCTTGTCCAGAACAAGATCAGAGGCCATGACTACTCCGCTGATGTGGCTCATTAGGCTTGTTCGTGACAAAGCAGTAAGATTTTTGCTAGGTAGTGAGCGTGCGCACTTCGCCAGTTTGATGCATTGTGGTTAGAATTTTCTAACCAGAATAGGGATGCAAATTATCGATTAATTCATTAATCATTAGTTGATAGTCTTATCGATCGACTTACGATTAATTGATAAGCTGCGTTTTCCCCCCGAAATCTCAATGTTTCTCGGAAAAAAACTACTAAATCTAAACATTTTAATTAAAAATTGAGATAAAATACCACATTTAAATTCATTCTATTTCAATTCTTTAATCCAAAGGTGATTTAAATATTCCCACTATTCACACCCCTCTTCACACACACTCTTCACATGCCCATTTCACCTGGGTCTCTTGTCAGTTGAATTGTCGATTAATTGCGATTAATGTTTTTTAATCGATTAATGCATTGATCGATTAAAGTCGATTAATCGATTAATCGTTTGCATCCCTATACCAGAATGCATCAAACTGGCAAAGTGCGCATGCCCATTGCCTAGCAAAAATCTTACTGCTTTGTCATGAACAAGCCTATAGGCTGTGGCCAGGTAACTAGACACCATCAATGGTGGTGGAGAAGTCTAAAATGTGTGATAGAATGGTCCACACACTGGACATGAGCTCAAAATAAATATAAACTGTATTTCATTACAAACTGCAACGTTTCGATCCACCAGTGGGACCTTCCTCAGGTTTTTGTGGATGTGTGCACCCTAACCTCCAAACAAAAAAAGTGTATAAGTCAGCAGGTCAAAGGTCAGCAGCCTACCGTCTGCATCCTGGTCCTCCATGTCTTCGTCCTCATCCTGGGCCATCTCCTCTGGGGGCAGCGTGAAGCTGTAGTCGATGCTCTCATGTACCCAGCCCTTCTCGATGTACAGACCCGGCACCACATCTGAAAACAGCCAGTACCTGAAAGCGCCAAAGCAAAAGAGCTTGAGTAAGTATGCAGAATATCGAGTGACTGTTTTCAAGATGCAACAAGCAAGTTTTCATTTGAACTATTTCTTAGCTGGTGTTCTGTTGATATGGGCCGCTTCATTGGCTAGTGACACTGAAATTATTACCAAGTTTTACCAGCATTTGGCCGGTTGACAGGTGCCAGAGTCAAAAGGTTTCTCCTGACCGGCTGTGGCTGCGGTGAATATATGTGTGTATTTGTATGTATGTTTCTCCTCACCGGCTGTGGTCCATATGAGTGTGTGTATGTGTGTGTGTGCGAGTGAATGTGTACACGTTAGGGGTGTAAATCACAGCCTTCATGACGATACGATATGGTATCGATTTCTTAAATCAGGGATTCAATTTTTTTCGATACTTAAGAATTCCCCACGATACGATGCGATTCGGTTTGATTAGATTTTCCCAATTACTTTTCCACTACTATTGTGTTGTGGAGCTAGGGCATTGCACAGGGGCCAGCGATTCGATTCTTTTCGATTCTTAATAATGCCCCACGATACTATGCGATTCGATTAAATTGTCGGCCGATACTTCCGATACATTTCGATTTTATTTACATCTCTAGTACACGTTTCTCCTCACCGGCTGTGGTTGCGGGCACTACATGTGTGTTGTGTGTGTATGCGTTTCTCCTCACCGGCTGTGGTTGCGGGCACTACATGTGTGTTGTGTGTGTATGCGTTTCTCCTCACCAGCTGTGGTTGCGGGCACTACATGTGGGTTGTGTGTAAACGTGCGTCTCCTCAACGGCTGTGGTTGTGGTTAATATATGCGTGTAGTACAGCAGTGTTTCTCAACTGGTGGGTCGCGACCCAAAAGTGGGTCGCGGAGGGGTCATGAGTGGGTCGCGGAGCCTTGGTGTAAAAAAAACCTTAATTCTAAAAAATAAAAAAATCCAACTTTTCCTGCAACAATTTACAACTTTTATTTTGATAGGCTAGTGAACTCCCTGTCATCTGTCGTCATAGATACAATCTGAATGTTTATGCGAGATAGATAGCGTGCAACCAGTCATTCGAGTCTTGGTTACATTTTAAGAATTGCATTGAATTGACTTGAACGCTAAAAAAATTGGGTCACGACCGAATGAGAGTGGAAAATGGTGGGTCCCAAGACTGTTCCAGTTGAGAACTACTGTAGTACAGTATGTGTATATACGTGTCTCCTCACCGGCTGTGGTTGCGGTCGGTACCCAGCGGTGCCCTCCTCATGACCAGCTTGGCCTTGGCGATGCCGTCGTGGAACGCCTTCTCGGCCGCCACACGCTGCTTCCTGATTCGCTCCTCCTCCGCCTCGCGCTCCATGCGCTCTGCACACACACACACACCATGTTAAACTATGTAACAGGGTGTCTACAGGTTTGACCAAGTCAAAATTAAGACATTTTAAGACTTTTCAATACCATTTTCCAAATGAAATTAGGACCAACTCGCAAGATCATACACAGGTTCAAATGAAGCACAAAAACCAATTGGTTATTTACATTAATGTAGCCGTTTGAAAACACAAAACTACACACAATGAAACTTTACACTAAATAAAATTCAATAATGCGTTCTAAATTACACTACATGGCTACAACTCCCCATTTCCGTCGCAAAGTTCATCACATGGCTGACAATTATTCCTCCCTAAATTAAGCTCCACAAATTTAAGACATTTGGGTTGAAAATTTAAGACAAAATAAGACTTTTCAAGGCCTTATTTGGCGAAAATGAAATGTAAGACTTTTTAAGACTTTTTAAGGACCCGCGGCCACCCTGTGTAATCGCTCATATATGGACCACCCTGCCCCAATAGCTACAAATACACAAAAAACATATACTCTGGCTCTTATGTTTCGAAGAGGACACTTGCTAACGATTGTGCTTACTTGTGGAACAGGAGAAAATTACGAGCAAGCGAGCGTGTGAAATCACCCGAAACACTCACATCATTTTTTTTTATTCCTCGGGCAGAAGAGTGAGCATGCCCGGAACAAAAGCAGGTAAAAAAATAATGGAACTGAAGTATTGACAGGAGTATAACTGATTTAGGCTGCTTTTCATTTCTCCAACCTCTGAAACGTCACGCATTCCATCCCATCCCATAGACCCAGTCGGCAACTCTGGGCCCCGAAATTGCTTGTTTTCCCCCACGTTGGCTGATCAACATGCCAAAGGTTGCCAGTGATTGGAACCGCACGACCACGGATGGAACATTCGGAGGGGAAAACAATGAAGTTTAATGGGCGAGCCAAAGGAGCCGACTGGGTGAATCCCTGGTTTTCATTGGTCTGACCTTTGTTGAGGCGGTCCTGCTCCTCCTTCTCCTTCTTGGCCTGGATGGACATGAGGCGTCTGCTCTTCACCGTGCTGATCATGTCCTCTTCCGCCGCCTCCGCCGCCTCCGCCTCCGCCTTCACCTTCTCAGCCTCCGCCTTCACCTGGTTTTAGAAGAGATTACAGTAGACTTAATGCCAGCACTTTGTCGTTTCGTGGCGTCATATTTCGCTAGAGCCGATGATGGAAGGCTAAGCGGACGCATCTTATATCCCTACAAAATAACACGGTTGAACTTACAAGCGTGCTGCAGTTATTACACAAACCCATTTCTGATAGGATTAGATGTAACTGTGCTGTTACAGATGTAAGCATGCAGAGTAATGCAGTTGATCATCTAATCAGAATCCCAAACAGTATAAGTGCAATGTGCACAGATTTGAGGCAGTTAAGTTTAGAAACTATACAAGTGGATATGGTTATGTGCTGGTTATGTGCACAGGGGTGATAGTGAAAAAAATCCTGAGCCTGAACTTTTTCCCCTGCACTAACAACAACGACAAGATACTGCATACTGACGTAACGTAGGCCTATTTTGACACATTATTCAAACATTTAACAGCCTGTGTATGACAATTATTCAAGCCTGATAGTAGAAGAAAACCCTGAACCTGTAACACTTTGATAATAATTAGCCATTAGGTATTTTTGCAAACTCTGTCTAGCCTGAAATCAGGCATGGAGCCTGAATACTATCAGCCCTGCGGTTATGTACAAATATGCTCAAACATTATGTTGTGTACCTTGGCTGCATCCTTCTTAGCACTGCCTCCTCCGTCCTTCTTCTTGTCTGATGGCTTCTCCTTCAGCTGTGGCGAGTCTCCTCCGGCACCAATGCCCCCCTCCATCTTCACCAACCCAGCAGGACTCTGGACACCACCATCTGAAGGACAAGGAGAAAAACAAGGAGATACAGTATACAGAGAACATATTGTTAGATTTCCATGATGACCGCTTTAAAACGTTGAGAAAAAAAGATCAGAAATTTCCCATACAAATAAACATACAGCTATGATTCAATTGCCATATATTGGTAGTTTGTAGAAACACAGCATTTTGCGTCAAAGAGTGATCATCATTCATTTTAAAATCAGGGAAAAAATTGTTTAGGAATTCATGATTAATCAGGAGGATGGAAAAGTACGTGGTGAGTGAGTGAGTGAGTGAGTGAGTGAGTGAGTGAGTGAGTGACGCTGACCTTGAGGCTGACCTTGAGGCTGACCTTGAGGCTGACCTTGAGGCTGACCTTGTCCCTTGGCCTCCATCTGCTCCTTGCGTCGCTTCTTCTCGGCGCGCTTGCGGTCGTTGGCCTGCTTGAGCGTGGCGAGGCGCTCCTTCCACAGCTCCACCGAGCGCTGATGCATGGCGTCCACGTGGTCCTCCACCGAGTACGTCATCAGGATGCGGTGGGACAGCGCCACCAGCAGGGCAAGCTTGTCTGGCGGCGGTAGGTCGAAGACCTGAAAATAATCATCATGATTATTATTATTACTATTATTGTTGTTGTAATACACGTCTTGTCTTTTTTATTATTTTGCTTTTTTGCCATGCACAACGCTGGGGTGCATTTCTTGAAGCCATAGTTGCTAAGTCTGTTTTTTTCAGTTTGCAATGCAATTTCCCATTGGCAATTACCCAAGTTGCTAACTGGCTAACAACTTTGTTTTCGAGAAACGCACCCCTGCTGTGCCCCCTTTTATCAAGTGTTACTTTTGTCTTTTTCTTCTTCCTGACATTTTAAAACTATTTTATAAAGTGTCCTTAGGCATGTTGAAAGGCACACCAAATAAAATGCATTATCATCAATATTATCCCTGCACATCTGCCAAGCCCCCACACTAGCTACGTTCAAAAATGGTCCTTGACCCTCCCTCCTCCCCTCTCTCCATCTCCTTCTGTACCTTGGGCTGCATGAAAGGCGCCAAATCAAAAGTATTATTAGTGTCATACTCAACACCATTATTACCTCCTGAGTCTCCAGCTTCTCCAGGAGCTCGGCGGACACCACTTCATCAATACCATAAGGCCCCAGAGGTCCAGATCCCGCACCGGGTGCACCCCTCCCAGGCCCCGCTGCTCCTGCCGGATCCTCATCCGAGCCCTTGGCACTGTCCTGGTCCTGGTGGTCGCTGGGCCTCAGACACAGCCGCACCAGCTCCGAGGCGGAGTGCATGGTGAGGGGGATCTCGGAGAGCGGCATGTCCAGCTCGTTGTAGCCCTCGGCCAGCTCGTCCTGGAGCAGCGTCTGCAGCAGCACCACCAGCACGCGGCTGAGGTACAGGAAGCCGGCGCTGTCGCTTCCCAGGGCCTCCAGCAGGGCGGCGGCGGTGATCGGGTACTGCTCGTCGGGCATGAGGAGGCCTGCGTAGCAGCTGAGGAAGTCGGACAGCATGGCCACGTCGCCAAACAGCTCGTTGGGCAGTCCCTCGGGCGTCTCCACGGGCCGGAAGGCGGGCAGCGCCCGGCCCTCGAGCTCCTGGTCCTCGAAGCGGCGCTGCTGCTCGCGGCGCACCTGTGTTACACAAGTCAAAATCCAGAGTCAGCTTTATCAATTATTTTGTTGACTTTCGGAAAAGCTAAAAAAGTAGCCCATTTGTCAAAACATGTCAGGGAGTTAAGATGAAATTTAAGCCATTATTGTCATTCCCTCAGGTGTAGTGTACATACAAAAGGTATTGAAATGACTAAATTCACCGTCCCATGCGCAGACAAAGTTATTATCAAGTTCAAGAGAAATGTCACAACAAGGTTCCATATTTCAGCCAATAATAAGAGTAATGTAAAAAATGGAATGTAAACACATTAAATGAGAGTGCAAAGCTGAATCAAGCTACATTAAGAATTAAATTGAGTTAATGTTGAGTTAAATGTCTCATGTAAACGAATGTTTCGGCCAGAGCCCTTCTATTACACGCTGAGGAAGGGCTCTGCCCGAAACGTTCGTGGGCGAATAAACACAGAAAAAGTCTGAAGAGTGCCGTCCTTCGCTTCCTTCATTCATTCATTTATGTTTGAAGTAGGATTCAGCACCCAGTAATGAACTGTTACAATATTTAGGCGATAGTGTGAGCGCGTCTTCTCCACTTTTGAAGTTTCATAAAAGGCGGCATTGTATCTAGCGTGTCCCCTCTACCTGCATCTCCTTCTCGCGGCGCTCCTTGGCACGCTCCCGCATCTTGTTCTTGAGCTCCTCGCGGCGGCGCAGCAGCTCGGCGTGTCGCTCCTCCTCGCTCATGGCCTTCCACTTCCTCTTGCTCTCCAGCAGCTCCCAGCGCTTCAGCACCATGTCGCGCAGCTCCTCGGGCACCAGGCGGCCCCGGTCGTCCGCCGACAGCGCGTTGGCCGCCTTGGACAACAGCGAGGAAATGGCGTTCTTGCGGTCCTCGCGCTCCTTGTTCTGGTTGTAGTAGCGGATGAGGTGGAGGGCGATGGGCGGCAGCGGCTTGGCCAGCTTCGGGGTGGACGGGGCGCGGCCGCGTTTCTTGGGGCTTCCCTTTGCGGCGGCGGCGGCGGCGGCCGCCACGGCTTTGGGACTCTTGGCGAGTTGCAGTAGCGTCATCTGTTTCATCTTGGGCTTCTTGCCGTCGCCGGACTTGTCGCCGCCTTTGGTCTTGGAGGCCTTCTGGCCGTTGACCGACTTCTTGCGCTCGCGCTTCTTCACGCTGCCGTCGGCGTTCAGCTTGACTTTCTTGCCGTCGGCGTTCAGCTTGAGCTTCAGGGCTTTCTTGTCGCTGCCGCTGCCGCCGCTGTGTTTCTTGGAGGATTCTGGGGTGCCCGGTACGCTGCCGCCCCCTGCTTTGGGCGAGGCGGAGTTCTTCACTTTCAGCGGCGAGCCGTTCACCTTCTTTTGCGGAGACCCGTTCACCTTTTTCTGTACAGGGGTAGAAAAAAAAAAGTAGGAATAAACTTTCAGATCACCCTAACCCACATTATTAAATACGAGACGTGACAAAGGGACTACATTAAAAGCAGTATACTTTACTCTCACACACTCTTTACACTCTTTCACTTCCCCCAGCTTTCATCACATAAAAGAATGCTTTGCAGTTCATACAACTGTGAAAACAACACGTTCATCCTCTGACACGTACCTGCATTTGGCCCCAAATGGTAGGGCTGAGGGGCATGGGGAGGGAATCTTTCTTCTTCTTCTTTTTCTTCTTCTCCTCCTTTTCGCCTTTCTCCTTCTTCTCTCCGGTCCCATCCGTCTCGGCCCCCGACTCGGCGGTCTTCTGCTTCTTGGCGGGCTTGCCGTCCGGGGAGCTTAGGCTCTTGCGCTTGGACGAGGGGTTCTCTGCCAAAAACTACAGGAAGTGCACAAAAGTGATTTTAGCATGCGTGTGGCGACTTCCCAGATTACATCAGGTCTAAAAGTTCCATAAAACATGGCATGGCAGCACACAGCAATTAGACACTGGAAGGGGATTTCGCAAAATTAAATCAAGTTTGGTGACAGGGGTGATGGCGAAAAAAAAAATTCCCTGCTCTAACGACGATGACAAGATACTGCATAGTGACGTAACGTAGGCCTATTTTGATAAATTATTCAAACTTTTAATAGCCTGTGTATGACCATTTTTCAAGCCTGATAGTAGAAGAAAACCCTGAACCTGTAACACTTTCTGAGATAAGAATAACCCAATGGCTAATTATTGTCAATGTTTTTATTTTTGCAAACTCTGTCAAGCCTGAAATCAGGCTTGGAGCCTGAATACTATCAGCCCTGCATGCAGTTGCCTTTGGGTATATTATGTTGAGTCCAAGTTACCAGGAAAGTATATGCAAGAGGCCGCAGGAATTGTGCAAAAAAAAGGGAGCATCTGAATCATTTCTACAAAAAAACCCCTTCATAATGGTGCATAAAACAGACTTAAAGTGCATAAAAGTATGTGTGTATTGACTTCCAGGTTCAGTCAGGCTTAAGTCTGTTATTTCAACATCAAGGTAACAGTTGTTTGCAGTGCAATTAACTTGTGAAACTAAGTGCTGTTTATGCTTTACAGACAGACAGATGTGTGCAAACACACAATGCCAAAATATTGTGTAATATTGTTGTGCAGGTGCCCGTGCAATTAACTCAACTAATGAAATCGAAATCTGAGTGTAATGACTAATCAGCTTAGCTGCTTACAGTTGTGTAACGCTTTCGTCCTTGTGTCAGCATATCGCATTATGTCACAACAATTATACACCAACTGGACATTTTCAAATTCCAGGAAAAGGCTGGGCACAACACAGCACTTCGAAAGGGTGTGTCCGAGTGTGGGTTTGAGCAGAGGGCTACAAAACATGGCTGCATCTTACTTTGGCATCTTTGGTGTGCAGTGCGCAAAACTTAAATTTGCACAATTCACATCACCGCAACAGACATGTAATCCGCATGATTACAGATACAAGGCAGGGCCTGACTGCTCAACACTGTGTGCAGTGAGAGTCAGTTCTCTGAAGTTCTGTTTTGTGACAAAGCAGTTGCTGAATTTGTCCTTGTGTTTCTGGCACATTCAGTGTGTGCAAACTTAGAAATGACATTCTGCAAATGCCTTGCTACACTGCACGTGTGAAAACAGAGCCTTGGTCACGTGGCGCAACCACATCCCATAATCCACCCTGGTTGGTGGGTGGCAGCGTGGCACACGTCACCTTGTGTGGCGAGAGCAGGAAGTCGCTGAACTTGCTGGGCAGGCTGAACTTCTTCACCAGCTCGTCCTCCACCACCCAGGGGGCGTTCTCGCCCTGGCCCACGCGCAGGGAGTTGTGCCGGATGAAGTAGCGCATGATCTCCTTGGTGGGTGGCCGCTCCGTGCGGAACAGGCTGTCGGTAGGCACGTCGCTGATGATCTATAAACAAAGAAAAAACAACAACATTTTATTTCAGAACGCGGAACAAAAACACAGGACTGAAATTGTGCGAGATGTGTGATGTGTACATTGCTTATGATAAACAAATGTTTGGTCAGGTACTGCAAAGAGCATGCCTATTTGTCCACTGAAGGTGCGCATAGGTTGTCTGCAAGGGGCACCAAAACACACATCAAGTGCATCTAGTGTTGGTCAAGGCGCCAGTTTGCCATCTCTGATTGTTCTTTTTGTAGTATGATTTTGTTAATCATACCTTTATTTGAATTTTCTGGTATGCTGATGCTTATTTCGAAGAAGTATTACAATAGAGACCATTGGGGTGCCCTGTATTTCAAACCTATGCAAGTGTGTGTTTGTGTATTTTATTGGTGAACTCAACCAGGCAAAAAGCGGCTCACCTTGTCTTCGCTGACCAGTTTGACGTCGTACTTGTGAGGCAGGAACTTAGGCATCACCCATTTCTTCTTCTCTTCCTTCGGAGCGGTGACAGGCTTACGTGGAGACCGCCTGGCTCGATCACCTACGAACAACATCAGGCATCAATTTAATAACAAGCAGAACATGTCTCCAGGTCAATGTCTTATAGCAAGCTTGAGATCTTTGAAGAGTTCAAGTCAAATTATTAGAAGCACAAACTTCAAAACATAAGACACTTGCTCTCACCATTTTTCGCATAGCAGACAGACAAAAACACTGTACACTGTAAATATATGGACGCTACAAAACTACATTTAAGTCTCAAACCATGTTGCACAGACAAGTAGAAAGGCACACACTTCAAGCTTTTCTATTTGTGTGTGTGTGTGTGTCATGAGTCAGAGAGAACCGGTACATATCTTTCATTTGTGTGTGTGTGTGTGTGTGTGTGTGTGTGTGTGTGTGTGTGTGTGTGTGTGTGTGTGTGTGTGTGTGTGTGTGTACGCATGTGTATGAGAGAAACCTCACGTTACGTGTGTGCAGGGCTCTAAGTTAACACCAGCCAACTGGCAAAATGCTGATAAAATTTCAGTCTGGCTAGTAGAAAAGGCCAACTTAATAGCCACCTTAATCCATTAGTGAGTGTGTGTTTAGCTAATAAAAGTGTATGTGTGAGTAACTCACTGAGTCGTTCGCGGCGGCTCTCCTCCTCCTTGGCCATGACCACGGGAGGGGGCTCCTTCTTCTGGTTCTCCTGGCTGGCATTCTCCTTGTCACTGGAGGGCGAGTCGCACGCCCCCTCCATCTTCTTCTCCCCGGCCTCCTCTGGAGGAGTCTCCAGCGGGTGGACCTTCATCACCGTCACCCGGAATGTCTTGTCCTTCCCCACCTACAGGGGGAGCCGGTGAGCACGAGAGAAGAGGGACACCAGGGAAGAGGTGCACCAGTTATTGTGGATAATGCAAATGCTTGTTCTAGTCACATACATATTTGAGCAACTCCTCTATGAAATACACACTTTTAAAAGATAAGCCTTGTTGTCAAACATGAAGTACAAGCACATTGTGCAATCAGACATTGGGAGGACACGGGCAATGAGGGACACCAGTGTTCTGTGACGCATAGTGTTCCCTGCGTGTGTGCAAGTCACAAACTTGTTTTGTTTGTGCAATAACTTGAAAGGGTGAGCGGACTTTGTCATCCCTTATTGAACATTGGCTCAAGATTTTTCCAGACACTTTAGGGAGGCAGACACTTTCAAGTTGGCCACAGAAACACAGATACCGTTGAGTTCCACCAGCCCTCATTGTATTTCATTATCATAGTTACCTTCAGTACTGAATCTAAAACCAATCCAGGATAATGTAGAATAGAATATAGAATTTCTTGAATTTGAGGTGTAACTGCGAAGTCCACTTCACTTCGTGGCCACATTACCACCTCGGCGTGCATTATTTTCCTGCCATCCGAACACAGTATTACCAAAAATACTGGATAAGAGAAAGATAACGCAAACCACGCCCACTCAATGCAAAAGCGTGGGCTCAAGTTGGGTCTCCTAAGGGGGCGTTGTCCCCTCCTTCTTCTTCTATTTTTGAGGTGTTTGCTCAAGACGTGCGCTACCGCCATCTACAGCGCTAAGGGGGCTTGATTTATTCTCAACCTCAGGACTCCGAAGGTCTCCTAACCGAAGGTCTCCTAAGGGGGCGTTCACCCGACATAAAGTGGATACCGGAAAAGAAACAAAATGACGCTTCTTCTTAGATCCACTTTCTTTGGTGGTACCGTCAATTATACCTTTACTTGTCCAACGCTACTCACCAGGAAGTCGCACTCCTCTCCTACGGCATACTTTGTGAGGATCTCCACCCAGACCAGGTCCACCAGCTTGTCCAGAGACACTGTGTTGTGGTGCACGATCTCCAGCACGGGCTTCTCAAACCAGCTCTGGTACTCCTCCTGAAGCCTAGAGCACACACAGCAACAGAGCATGAATAGGGAGGTAATCACCACAACAGTTCAGGCCATAGGTTTAACCAAGGGTTAGGGCTAAAAGGTTACACTACCCCCCCCCCCCCCAACAATAACTCAATTCTGCCACTTTGTTCATTTCAATGTCCATAGCCTAACTTTTATGCTCACATGCACCTTTTTTTTTTTTTAAGTTTGGTCTTTTTCGACTTTACGTGATAGGACAGTGTGAGAGGTGGACAGGAAGCGAATTGGGGGAGAGAGACGGGGGAAGGCTCGGCAAAGGACCCGGGCCTGGAATCGAACCCGGGTCAGCCGCATGGCAGGCGAGTGCCCTACCGGTTGGACACCGCAGGGCCCACATGCACTTATTCTAAAGACGCAATTATCAACCAACTCTGATAGGGTACTCTTCTTTGAGCCTAAAACACACACAGCCAAAACAGCATTAAAAGCACAGCCTGATTCTTTTGCTCAATGAGTCGCCGACCGCAAATTGTATGTCAAATATCCACCAGCTTTGTAAAAACTTTTCTGGATCATTCCATTAGAACTAACTAGTGAGCTTTCAATAGCCTTCACAAACATCTGACCTGACCTGAGAGTCTTCACTGCTGAGACTGAAGATTACAGAGTAATCAGTCTTCACACTCGCCTCAATGAAAAAGTCTCGACTTAACTTGTGCAGTTCCACTGTGTTGCCACTGTGGAGCCTGCAGTACCCAAACTCTGCCAGTGCTGGGCCAACACATTCCTACGCTGAGAGAGAAAGAACCAAAAGACCAGCCCAGTCTCTTTTTTTAAACAACAGCCTGCAGTCGCTCGTGAAGACCAAGAGAGGGCGCAGTGGACTGTATGCACGTGCCACACTGCTCTACTCTCCTCTCCTCTGCTCTCCTCTCCTCTCCTCTGCTCTCCTGCTCCTCCAGTAAAAATAGCAGCCTTTAAATAAGACGGCTGATCCTGCCTGTGCACTCCCCACAGCGCGGGGTAACCTTCAGTGCCCAGCCTGTGCCCTCTGCCACCACAATAACAGCCAGGGTTGTGGTGGTTGTGGGTGAGTGTGGAAAAAGATATCATGGACATCATGAAGGGACGTACAGAGAGTGGAATATATAAAACTTAACTGGTGGATCGCAGAAGAGACTTCTTAAGTCTTAAGTTGAGTTGAGGAAACTACTGTTACAATGCGAGAGTCAGAAAGAGAGAGAGATAGAGAGAGAGGGAGAGCACGAGAGACAGACAGACGGAGAGAGAGACAGAGAGATAGAGTAAGAGCACGAGAGAAAGAATGTGTATGTGCGTCTGGTGGTGGGGACAGGCTTAATCAGACTGCAAGCAGCAGTAAAAGAAAAGTCTCTGTGCATACACACAGAGGAGCAAGACTTCCGTGAACATCTACTGACGGGGAATCAGCAAGAAGCTACTACAGGCAACCCGTCGACTTTTAGGGCAGTGAGGCTTACATTTAGTTTGTTTTTGTTTTTCAGAATTCAGGCAGGAGGGGGGAATCCCGACAAATATTAAGAGTGAGGCGTTTCGTTCCATCTCCTCTGCACTCTCAAACTCCCGAATCAATCTGCACAGCCCTGTAATTAGATTGGAGGGGAGGGAGACTGGGAGCCAGCCAATGAGGGTGCAGGAAACGGGACATGTGACCCTGGAGGACAGGACACAGAAGGCAGAGGGAGGGAGCAAGCCAGCCAGTAAGCAGCTGATCACTCCCAGTCTCTCCCCTTGCCTGTACTGCCACACGGCCGATGCACAAGCCCTTCCACTACACACAGCAAACACTTGCACCCATACTCACACACCCAACTCCCAAATCCCCACTCAAATTAACTACTGACCAACTTGAATGCTTGTGAGACATGGAGGCCTCAAAGACAGAGACCGAAAGTGAGCAAAATGGGGTGGACAAATGCATGAAGAGACGACAGTAAAGACAGGCAAAGGAAATGGGTAGGACTGCTATGAATCAGAGTTGTGTGGAAACTTGCTTCAACTATTCACACCTCACTAGGCCAATAACTGGCATGTGGGCGGCGTACTTTTCACACTTCCTATTCTGTCCGTCTCTGCCACTCCCTCGACAGAAGTTTAATTCAATGGGTGGATTACAATATGCGGACTTGTGTCCTCCTTTGCCTGCTTGTGACCTCATGATGTCACTGACGACGGAAAATGAATTAAATATCTTGCAAAAGCACAATGTCTAATGTCCTTTTCTCATCTGCAATTGGGATGGTAAATGAAAAACTGTCCCCCAAAAGTTGCTGTGGCTAGGCTGACAGCTGAGGTGGGGCGAGGCCACAAGCACAAGTGGAGGACAGGAGTGTGCATATTGGAATGCACACAATATCTCGCAAAAGCGCAATTGAAAGGACATTTTCTAATTTGCAATCGAGATGCTGAATGGGGGAAAGCCCCCTGAAAGTCGTTGTGGCTAGGTGGTGTACTGAGGGGAAAATGTATTGTTTTCTGCACGGAGGCAAGGCATCATGTGAAGGACAAGACCACAAGCACACAGGGGTGATGGTGAAAAAAAATCCTGAGCCTGAACTTTTTCCTCTGCTCTAACGACGACGACAAGATACTGCATAGTGACGTAACGTAGGCCTATTATTCACATTATTCAAACATTTAATAGCCTGTGTATGACCATTATTCAAGCCTGATAGTAGAAGAAAACCCTGAACCTGTAACACTTTCTGAGGTAAGAATAACCTAATGGCTAAATATTATCAATGCTTTTATTTTTGCAAACTCTGTCAAGCCTGAAATCAGGCATGGAGCCTGAATACTATCAGCTCTAAGCTCAGGTTGAGGATGGGAGTCAGGATATTGGAAAGAACATGGTCCCCATCCATCTCTGTCCACCTTAATTCAATATCTCTCGCAAAAGCCCAATTGGAAGGTCACTTTCTCATTTGCATTCGGGATGCTAAATGGGGGGAAAGCCTCCAAAAGTTGTTATGGCTTGGTGGACAGCGGGGAAATGTTATCGTTTTCTCCACAGAGACACAGGTTGACAATGGGAATCAGGATATAGGACACACACACACACACACACACACACACACACACACACACACACACACACACACACACACACACACACACACACACACACACACACACACACACACACCGCCTTTCTGATACGTACAGCTCTGTGACCTCCTGCTCCTCCTCCCAGGCCTCCTTGTGTGTGAGCTGGAGGCTGCCAGTGCTCTTGCAGGTCCAGATGCGCTCATCATACTTCTGCAGACGCGCCTCGTACTCTCTGGGAAGGACGGCTGTCAAGGAGAAAAAACGTGCAAAACCAGAAACACACACACACAGGCAGAGACAGACGCCACAGCCATACACACACACCGCATATTCTGACAGTCACAACTCTGCTCTCTGTTCCACGTGCTTCTGGGACTGTGATTCACTTTAGTGGGCTATTTCAGGCCAAGCACAATCGGCGCACATTTAAAAGGCATGCGCGAAACCAAAAAGCTGACCTCGACAGAAACAAACCTCCTATTCATTGCATAACCGAGATCATCCATGCAACTACATAATCTTGCTTGGAGGATGAGCACTGATGCGAGCGATGACGTTACAGTATGCCATGGCGAGCCATACTCAGCCCAAAAAAATTACAATTGGAGTAGTCACGGAAAAGTCATTTCCATTCGCCCAAACACCCAAGCTCCACCAGGATTTGTTTTTCTTTTTGTAAATACATTGTAACCGTGCCTATTTAGCGCCACTGTGTGGACCGACAGTGTAGTGGAGAGACAAAGGCAGTAAGCGGGAGGGGGACAGAGAAGACGCACTCATTCATAATTGATGCAAATGTGTAGCGGAGCAGCGGGGCTCAATAATTAAAAGGGCCAGATGAGGAGAGAGCCCCTCCTGCCTCCCCATGTACTATATATACACACACATATACATATAAATGTAAACATGTAATGTCTACAGCTTTTTAAAAAAGAATAACATATTAAGAAGAGTGTGTGTTTGAATAATTTTGGGACGGAATGTTCAATCTGCGGGCAACCTCTATTATATGAAACGGTGCACTTGCAAAGCAGTAGCGGAAAAAAATGAAGAAAGTTTCAAAATACTTTGTTTCGTTCATGTACTTGCACAAGCTTTGTGGCAGGCAAAAGACTTGACATCCGACGCTGGGGGTGTCCAGTGCAGTTTGAACAAAATTCACGTGGCATACACACACACACATCCACCCATGGAGCACTCACACTATGCTGGGGTAACCTATAAAGACATCCAATCCAAACTCCGAAATGCAATGAAAGTTCACCCTGAAATACAAACACTATCCCCAATCCCAAACATCTTCACTTCGGTCGTATCGGGATAACGCAGTCAGAAACAGTTTTAGGAAAAGTCCCTCTTTTCTGTTCTGTTTGAGCACGATGCCGGTGAGGTTAAGTACAGCACCCACATGCTGACTAGAACATGTCATAGTTCTACACCTAGCCTTTGCCTCAGCCGAGTTTGAGAGAAGAATGTGGCGTGCTGTCAGACTACAACTAAGTAACACACAAGCACCACCCTGTGCTTGCGATTAAGCCCATTCAAGTCTTACACAAGGCTCAGGAGGACATTCTCATGTGAGCTCCACAATCAAGCCAGCTACGCTAGCCCGTGTCGTGTCATGATAATACAATGCGTGATGCTTTTATAACAGTTAGCTGAGTAGCTGATTGATTGGCTAGTAGTACTAGGAGAACAAACGGGCATGAACGTGATTCTGGGCAGCATGTCATCTTCGGGTAACAAAGCACCGAAGACGGCTGCGTAGCTGGGTGTTCAAATCAGCGTACACGTGAGGGGGAAAATAACCCCTGATGTGCTGCTACACTTGACCCAATGTTAGCCGGTTAGCTACACAACGGGTCGAGCCGAGCCTAGCTTGCTAATGGCAGTGCAATGCTAATCAGGAAAAACAACCACAAATAGACTAATTCGTAACGTTGGGCGCCACAAAACACAATCAGACCCAAAATACGCATCCAGTGGAGAAAGCACGGTTTTAAACGTGTCATTGAGATGGCGGTAGTTTTTGGGCCGTAGCCACGACCAGGCAGAAAGGATACTCTTTGTTCCTGAAGGCCTCTTTAGTGTGCTCGATGATGTAGACGTTTTCTTCTGGGCCCAGCGGCTCCGCAAGCGGCTTAACCAGCGGGTAGGGTTTCCGGCCCAACAACGGTGCCATCGTGGGCAAGAGACGACAGCTGTGGGAACTCGAGAAATAAACCCGTCTTGTGCTCAAAACTCGCCACGAATACGATGTACAAACTTAGCATGTATTCCAGAATCCCACGTTATCAGAAGTCGCTTCCCACGTTTCCAAAGCATTCACTGTGTTACTAGCATCCAGCTAGGCTAGCATGCTAGCGCGCTTGATCTCTGGAGCAAAACAATAATACAGCTAACAGTTACATCTCCTCCTCGTTCTTCCACTTTGAGGGACCAATGTCTGTGTCATAATTCTGCTATTCCACGTTGTTTCGGGATGAAATACGGCAAGGCGCCAGTCTTCAGGTGGTCTGCTGTTCCGCGGAAACTTCCCTCAAACGCCGGGTAGGGAAAGCAAGGCTTTCTAAATTGTTAAATTCGCGGGGACAGCAGAGGCGCCCGTCAGGGGGTCTGGCGCGCTTTCTCCTCAGGTCTACGTAGGCTCAGCCTCTTCCAGAACAGAAGCGGCTGTCAGCTCATCCAGAAGTGTCCGCGAATCTGACACTTTTTAGTGAAGTTACTTGTTGCTAAATGTATCTAATACAAAATAAACAAGAGAGTTTTACACCTGATTGAAAAATGGCGGGAGTTCCTACTCCACCGGCAACATTCCGTACAACCCCAAAACTCTGTTACCCCGGCAGCGAGCTGCGTCGTATGGTTTAAACCCGCCCACATTGTCAGTTCATTGGCTAAACAAAACCTTTGCCCATAATGTTAGTTTCTCATTGGCCTGGCCTCTGGTCTATTAACATGTTTAGCCCAACCCCCAAGAGACAGGCCTGACTCTGCCCACGCCTCTAATGTAAAAACAGCGGTAGTTGGAACTAAAGGGTTAAAGGTCAGGTGATCAAAAATCATTTCATCTGAATCTGTTCTTCTTACTGAAGAGATAGTCTTATGGTGTGCATTATTCAGGCTTAGGTCTAACTTTTGACAAGAAACATCTGATTATCATAAATAACAACAAATCATTTCAATTTTTATTTTGCTTCATACATTTTTATTCAAAAGCCAGTGACAGAGCATTGCGGCACCCCAGTAGGCCTACTACCTGTGTAGAATCCTTGGCTCAGACTCTCCGCTGCAACACTTCTTATGTTGTAAATGAAGGCTAAATCATTATTGAACTTTTAAACTTGCATAGGTTCTGTGAAGCTAATCTACATCAAATACAAGATAGATTGCCTGCAAGATATTTATTGTCATGTCATCTTATTGACAATGACAATGAAAAGCTTCCCTGCTCGGACAGGTGATTATATTAAAGGTTCATAGCTCTGCATGTCACAATACAAATTCTATCTTTTGCGAGACAGTGGGCAGGTTGGGATCCCTTATTTATTCCTTTTTTGCTTATTTGTTGGATCCACAGCTATTATTGGGGTCCACTATTCAATAAAAATCATCTCATGAAAGCGCCCCCACCCCCCCACCCCACACACAAACACACACACACACAAATCCCCTGAAATAAAGTAACTCTACTCTTCTCTATCCAACTCTGCATACTGAATGTAGGCCATATGAGTAAGGCAGATGCAGATCAGCACCATTTTTTCCAAAGTGCCATTGCTAAATTAGTTAGCGACAAGGCTGTGGAGAAACGCACCGCAGAATCAGATCAATGTATTGGATACACCATAGCTAAATGGTTGGCTATGCATACTGGCAGCATCAGTTGTATGCAAAAACATATGAAAGACAATTAAAATACACATATAAAATTGCATTTATTTACAGCAAGAATATTGTACAAATCTCTTTTTTTCCCATTCAAAGCCCTGCCCTATCATGCTGACACTCTCTGGTCACAAATGAGTAAACCACCAACGGATTAATACTTTGTGATTGTACCGTAGAAATACATACGAAAGCCTGGCTATTATAGCTTGGCTATTGCCAGATTATATCACAAGTTAAATACATGTATATGTTTTTCAGATTGGACCGATCATGCAAGGCAGCATGGGATTCCCCAGGCTAAGGAAAGCTAATGATGATAACATCACCATAACATCGTATTCATTTCATTCACACAAATTGAGAAACGAGCACTGGTGGGAAGGGTGAACTCTTGAAGTTTGAAATGTGCGTCAGAAATTACCCAATTGCTAACATTTGGTTGTGACATGTAATCTGAGCATATGTAATGTGTTGTCGTCCGAATCTCTTCTCTTCCCTTTTCGCTGATGGGTCAGTTGTTTGGCGACACAAGTAATCTCCTTCCAGAAGATTGAACCCCCTCCCGACAGGCCAGACCATTAATTTTGAATTATAACATGAGCCATGAACACTGTCAGTGATTGGTCCGAGCAGGTCCACTCATTTCAAATCAGAGCTGAGCTCACTCCTCCCACCTAAGTGCTCCAGGGCATCGAGGATCCAGACCAAAATTGAATTACGAAGTAATTCATGTGGCCTGGTAAAACCAGGCTACTGAACCCAGCCATGGAGGGAAATATGAATTGACTTTTTTTGAGATTTAAGGGTGGGGCAAGGCCGGGTCTGTAATATTCGTCCTCACGGTACATGCACACCAACGGCGCGGACATCCACAGTACGTCCACAGAACGTGTCCATTATCAGTCCAAAACTGTTAAAATGCATGAAAACAAATCATGCCTTGCACACAGGAACGCAGTGTAAGCGCGGTGCATATCCATCCCGACCGGACATGTCCGCATTGCTCCTTGAAAATACACTCGCCTCCAAAAGAGTTGTCGCCTATCCATCTGTTTGGAATAACAGCTAATAACCTGACTTTCAATTAATCACTTGGCTTCAGAAGTCACTCATATGAAAGCTACAACCATCCCGAATGAAAATGTATGTACAAAAATAAATTTCATGCACCAAAGAAAGATTGACCCTTTATTGAACACAGACAGGGCAGATTTTCACAAGACAAAAGTTTTGTCGCCTATCGAACATAATGTGAAAATGAGCAGATAAGTCACTTCAAAACACTTCAAATACGCAGATTGGGTGTCATACTTAATCACTGAATCACTCTCACCTCTCCAGAAAATCGACTTTGGCCTTAGGTGTATGTTTAGGGTCATTGTAATCATGGAAAGCAACACAATGAAAATCAATGGAGTTCAATGAGAGATGGTGACATATTCGCTTTTCGTAGAGCAATACATGTTTAACTTCATGATTTAATCAATGATAAAAGCCCTCAAACACCTGCAGCATGCATGCAGCTCCTCATAAGAGCTGTATCTGTACCATGTTTCACTTTATGCACCATTTCTCTTTTTTCATATTCTTCATCTCCAACACCATATAGTTTTGATGCTATCAGTTCTAAAATGGTTGATCTTGGGATCTTGACTTCAGAGTATGAGTCCCATTAGCCTTCATTTTTGTCAGAATTAGGCCTGACATACTCTTGGCTGGCTTTTTTGAGACAGGACAGTGGGAGAGACTTCTTTGGTGTTAAAGGTGAAGAATTTGGAAAAAAATACATGGTGCCTAAAGTCAAACATGGGAGGGATACAGCTCTTATGTGGAGCTGCATGCATGCTGCTGGTGTGTGAGGGCTTTTATCATTGATTACATCATGAAGTTAAAAATGTATTGCTCTACGAATAGCGAATATGTCACCATCTCTCATTGAACTCCATTGATTTTCATTGTGTTGCTTTCCATGATTACAATGACCCTAAACATACACCTAAGGCCAAAGTTGATTTTCTGGAGAGGTGTGAGTGAATCAGTGATTAAGTATGACACCCGATCTGCGTATTTGAAGTGTTTTGAAGTGACTTATCTGCTCATTTTCACATTATGTTCGATAGGCGACAAAACTTTTGTCTTGTGAAAATCTGCCCTGTCTGTGTTCATTAAAGGGTCAATCTTTCTTTGGTGCATGAAATTTATTTTTGTACATTCATTTTCATTCGAGAGGGTTGTAGCTTTCCGCGTCCCGCTCCCATTGAAAATGAATGGCTGCTGCCCGCGGATAGAACGTGGACGTTAACTAAGCAGTGTGAAAGGCAGCCCACGAACCTCTCAGACTCGCACTGCTCACGGAGACGTTAAGGAAACATGCCGTCTGTGTGTGCATGTACCGTCAGGCCCTGTTAACACACACCAATTGTGTGTCTTATTCTCCGTTTGGGCCTTTGAGCGTTTACAACAACTTGGATTGTGAGTGAACTGAAATGACATCCAATATGATTAAAAATCTGTACTCCACTGGATACATGTCAAGAAAAATTAATTGGTTGGATACATTCTTTCAAGATTACAAGGATTATACATTTCAATGCAAGGCAGTGTATAAGGTGCTTCAGCAGCAGAGATGAAATCATGTCTATGAATGCATATTATGTGCAATTCACCCACTTTGAACTCCTCCCCCGCCCCCTTCTCTTTCTCTGCATCTTACATGCATGCACACATGCACCACTCGCATGTAAACACATTAAGAGTTAACATTGCTCTTCATGACAGTATTATTATGATAACTTTCAGAGGAGCAGATGTGTGCACATCCCAGCCGATGGGCCAGGTGCAGGACAATGAGAGTAAATCCAAGTGAAAAAGAAGTCCGCGACACTGCTTGTCTACTGTGTATTTAATAGAGCGACACTGCTTGTCTACTGTGTATTTAATAGAGCAACGTTTCGACCTTCAGGTCTTCATCAGGCAAAGTGTGAACATGGCATTGAGTGGGTCATTTTAAAAGGTCAGCTGTGGACTTTGGCTGATCAGCTGACTGTAGAACCTTTTAAAATGACCCACTCAATGCCATGTTCACACTTTGCCTGATGAAGACCTGAAGGTCGAAACGTTGCTCTATTAAATACACAGTAGACAAGCAGTGTCACAGACTTCTTTTTCACTTAGTATTATGATAACTGCCAACACAGGCTGGCCTCAGCGACCTTTTACCTTTTACAGTCACAAAGTTTTGTTACTTAAAGTGTTTGAATTTCTCAACACCCTTAAAACTTAATTTTCCGTCGCAGGTGATATGCTGTAATGTAAAAAGCTAAAAGTAAAAGCCGGTTATGCAGTTCTGTTATGTACAGAATGTAAAGAAAATGTTAATCTGTATGTACGTATGTACTGCATGCATGTATGGATTGTATTGTAATGTCTGTATTAGACGGTGGGCTAGATTTCGTAGCTCCTTTAGAAAATGAGTTTCGTTCTCACTCTCGAGTGGCAACTTGATTTTTCTAATATGACCTCCTCACAATATGTAAAGCAATATTCTGGCTGTTGCCATGCTGAAAAGTTGCACGTTGATATTAAAAAATAACTAAAATAAAAAAAGACTGGGGGTGACGTCACATAATGCACAGTCAATGGGAAGTCTCCGCCCCTCAAAGTTGAAAAGGGAATATTTATCCGCATATCGGCCTTTTTTCATATGAAGATAATTCACCTAATCATTGAAACAACGTAGGCATTTCATTCCTGACCATTTTCCTGTTACTGGAAAAAATAACACAGCTTGCATTTCTTTACTGACAAGTAGTTTTTTTGGCGAATTGATCTACCCCCGTCACCTCATTGCTCTATTGCTTTGAGGGAACAGACCTGTCCTCTTTTTGACATTTATCTCTCGTTGCCCAATGATGGTCAGACAGTCGAACACTAACAGCGAAAAAGAGCACTTCTGAAAGTTTGAGAAAAATATTTTTGTTTGCATGTTCACAACAAGTGAGCCCACTTACCCCCCAACTTGTAACTTTTTGCCATGAAATCTGACGGTTCCGGGTAGCATGCACGCGCTAGCTGTATTCTGCCTCGTTGACTTTGCATTGACGTGATGTCACTCGGTCGGCTAGTTTTTATTGTCATTTTTATAAATCAATGTGCAAGTTTTGAGAATGGCAACAGCCAAAATATTGATTAATGGGTTGTCAGGGGGTTATATAAGCAAAAATAAAGTTGCCACTCGTTAACACCAACGAAATGACAAGATATGAGACTGGGCCCACCACCTATATGTATGTTTTTTATGTACTGTATGATCAGTGGCTCAACTGACACCTACAGGACAGTAAGTGAAGTGCACTTTATGTGCTAGCTCTGCAGCGATTTCGGTACAGTGACAGGTCTCTTCTGTGGTGAGGCCTCCTCTTTGTCCTGCAAAAAAAACACAACACAGGAGTTGACTACATCCTAGCATCGTAGACGCAAAGGCCAAAATGGCTACTACAATTATCAATTCATTATATTATCCCAAAAGGTTCAAACTCCCGTGCACAGCTCAGGCCAGGCGCTAGTGACTGTAGGACACTTTCAAAGTTAAATATGGCCACCGCACACTGCTTGACTTCACAGATTTTATGTTTTTGTTTCTTTTATTATATTGGTAACATTTTATTTTAGGGATACATCTATTAGCACTAATACATACAATGTTAATGCCTGCATAAGCAACTTGTAAGGCATGTACTAAGCAAACGCTAAGGCCTACTAGGTCCTTACTGAGAAATTGGTAATAAATGCCTTATTGTGCATGAACAAGGCATTTGCGAATACATGCCTAACAAATGCTTGATTTTGCTTTGTACATACCGTATAAGTTACTTATACAGGCACATTGTATGTATTAGTGCTAATAGATGTATTCCTAAAATAAAGTGTTACCATTACATTATATTATATTATATTATATTATATTATAATATATTGTATTATATACATTCAATACAATTGAATAATTAGTACTTGCATACCGGTATATGTTTCAGTTATCATTCATTATTAGTAGTACTAACAGTGTGATTAAAGCCAACACAGTATTTTTTTTATCTGGCTCAAGTTGGACCAAAGGGCGTTTCTGGGGCAGATGTGTCAAAAGTAAAAGTAAAAGTAAATTCATGGTGTAACTACAGCACTAGCACATGATATAACATAGCTATAGCTATTATACCATTTTCTCTGTACCTAATGAGACAGATAGACCGTGCTGTTACTGAAAACATACTAAAAACCTAATAAGGACCCACAATAAACTTGATCCAACTAGTGCACAGTCAGCTGATAGTAAGACTAGTACACAGGTTTACTGGTTACTCAGATAAGTTACCTGTGTTGGAAGAAAACTGTGTTTCTTTTTTACTTTTACGTTTACTTTTAACACCTCTGGGTGCATTTCTTAAAACCAAAGTTGCTTACTACATTTGCTACCTTGATGTTGCCAATGCATTTTCCCATTGGCAAATACCAAAGTTGCTAACATGCTAACAACTCCTCTTTTGAGAAATGCACCCCTGTTCTGGGGGAAGGCAAAGGGCCTCACCAAAGAGGCCAGGGGTCGAAGTTCCTCCTTGATTAAAGTTGGAGGCTCATCCGTTGCCCCACAGCCTGGTAAAGCTGACTCTGAAAAAGAAGCAGAACGACACGCTTTTAACCCCTTCACCCAGAGCCTCTGTTATAACATTACGGACACAAAAAGGGTAATGACTATATCTGTTACGCAAGATTCTTGGTACTGTCATAGCAATGTTGTTATGATGTAGCTGAGTTTTGCAGTAGAGAGTGAATTATAGGCCCGTCAATGGGCTCATCTGCATGAAGCCCCTATGAGCTCACACTTTTACTGTGACTTCTACTGCATTGGCAGAATACAGTGCAGTGCAGTGCTGAGTTTTTCTAGAAGGGGTTTCAAAGCAGTTGCCTGAAAATCTACACAGCAAAACATTCACGGTTAATTCCACTCTTAAGAGAGTCAATTTAACATCTTCCTCCAGTGTATTCAGTTCCACAGTTCTTACACTGCCCTCTAGTGGTATTAAATGGATTTTTTTTTCCAACCGTGAGGGAGACTCCTGCCACGTGTTAGTTCAAGTTCCTTCACTGAACCCGTTAGGCCGCTCATACAACCAATCAGCCGTGGTATAATTGTGAAAATGTCACACATGAGGGAACAAAGCAGCCATGACAATAGTGCCTGGGGAGCAGTGCCAATTGTTAAACTAGGGTTTTTGTTAAACAGGCACAAGCCAAAAAAAAATCAGTGGCAGAACATGTGTCTTGGTGGAGCAAATAAATTCACCTCTGTCTACAATGTAGTTACTGTATTTGTATGTTTATGTTTTTAAAAATATATATGCATAAAACTGAAAGCCCATAAACATTTCCATAAGTCTTGGAAAAATGTAAATTTTCGCTAGAGTTAGAAGGGTTGTTCAGGCCTCCAGCAGCTATCTGTCCAGCCCCCTGTCTGTGATAATTATTTTGGGATGTGCACACGTTTCTCTTACTGGCAAATGGAAGCGGCTCACCCTCCATGGTCTCCTGGCCGAGGGTGGGGGGCTGGGAGTCCTCCGGCCGGAAGAAGGAAGGCTGAGAGGGGCTCACGGCCCCACTGGCCTGCTGGGGACTGGAGCTGGTGCTGCTGCCCACTTTAGTACTCGTCTGGTAGGCATCAGATAAGAAACTCTGGTTGCTGTTGTCATCTGGACAATCAAAAGGAGAGTTTTGAGTGTGTGTGTGTGTGTGTGTGTGTGTGTGTGTGTGTGTGTGTGTGTGTGTGTGTGTGTGTGTGTGTGTGTGTGTGTGTGTGTGCGCGTGCGTGTGCGCGCGCGCGTGTGCGTGCGTGACAGAGGTTTGAGAGCAAAGTTGTGATTCACTACACTTCAAATTATTCAAACCGTTCACATCACACTGTAAATGAACCACAAGTGACAAGGTCCAATTGGACAACATACGACACAATTTCCGAATAGGACACAGCGTTTTCTACCTTGAAAGTCTAGGAGAACGGAGCGAGCATTTTCCAGAACGTCAGATGGGAACCCTTTTAAATCTTTTACTGCTGGACTGCGGCCTTTCTTTTTAAATACCTGAGAATGAGAAAAGCAACAAGAACTCAAAATCTTCAAGGGAAAAGGTTCATTGCTGGTGATTTTATGTCATAAAGCCACACGGTCTACCTGTTTGGTGTCGGACACTGGAACCCATTTGAATATTTTCAGCGAGGTGTCTCCAACAGTCACCCATTTCTTCTCCCTGTTAAAGTGCAACCTTTTCTTGAAATTCAAACATTTTCATGGGATGCATATATATATTCCTGCAGTATTTTGAAGATTATCAGAATACAAGGCGAGGTCTACTTTTGTCTCGGATGAGCAGTTGGCGTTATTGTGCAGTAGGCCTAATTGCAATCAGAACAGCTTTTAATCCCAAAACACTAGACAACTACTATAATAATGACAACAACAAGAACAATAATAATAACAATAATAATAATAATAATAATAATAATAATAATAATAGCAACAATATCATTATTATTGTTCTTATAATCACAGCAACAATTATTATTATTATTATTATTATTAGTAGTAGTAGTAGTAGTANTAGTAGTAGTANTATATCCTAGGCTATACAATATGTGTGCCAGTGGTAACAAATTTCCTACACTTAAATAAAGACTGTCTCTGGTGATCCAAGAGGTTGACATCTGTTATCTTGATTCTACACAACAAATGTAAGGCTATCACTTATGAATGTCATTGCAGAGTGCTATAATGGCACAGGTACGCCGCCCTAATGCAGATATCTCGTGCGTAACGAACGAAAGGTAATCTGCCTGCAACCTCAAGCATGTCAGCTGTAAGCCTAGTTGTGACATTATTGCATTCATGTGCAGAGAAGAAGGTCCAATACAAAAGACACGTTTCCCCTTTGTGCTTAAACGAACCCCGTCAGGATACATTCAACGATTACATAATCCGAATACCTCAACATGTCCTTATATCCCTCCCATTGTCCCTTTACTCTTATTCCATTGGCTGTCGTCTGTGTCTTTCACTTATCATTCAACTCCCGCCTCAGGCTCTGAAGTTTGTTTTGTAACATAGCGGGTGTCTCCTCCTTAAAAAAAATGTCTACTTGGTGTCCTTAATTTTAAGTCTTACCATCTCCGGACTCTATCGATGGCAGCCATCACCTTTTTAATGTCATCTTTTGCGCGACTCCGCGTCTCGGCTCGCGCGGATCGACCAGACATTTTTCTGACAGATTTTGTTAAAAGCACGCCTAGAGTTTTCCCTCCGACTCTGCCTGGCAGTTCTCTCAATAGTCTCGCGAGGCTCTCTCTCTCTCTCTCTCTCTCTCTCTCTCTCTCTCTCTCTCTCTCTCTCTCTCTCTCTCTCAGGAGCAGGAGCATTATTGTCAGAGATTCTTTAAGTATAGGCCTATACCTTCTCTGATATTGTTCTTTCAAAATCTGTTTATGGCACTTTCAGTTGTCATCTTTCTTGACAACCAGATTATCCACTTTCTTCAACCGCAAAACATAGCCTAACAATTTTGGATAGTAGGCCTACATTTAAACATAGATTGTAAGCCTACACATTTTAAAAATGCAACACTTAGAGAGTACTCTGAAATACACTCGAAAGTGTTAAATAGACTCTGGGGTGGGGTGGGGATTAAGGTTGTCAAGTAGGCCTAGCTTACATAAATACACATGCGTGGACATGGACATTTGACTATGAACAAAGACTACAGAAAAATAAAAAGGCAATTGTGCAGAAACAGTGAGTTGGGGTAGACAAGTGCATGTGCAAAAAAAAACATAGGCCTACAGGATTAACATAACCAGAAATCAGTGTTGACAGATACATAGGCCTATTAGGCTATATCAACACTCGTTTCTGGTTTATTGCATGTATGTGATCATATGTTTTTGATTATTTTATTTATGTGTTTTTGTGTTTTATGTCCTCACTGTAGATGTAAATTAGCCTGAGGCTAACTCTGGTACAATGCATGAAATGACCACATTTATGTTTTAATTGTAAGTGGTCCATAATAGCCTAATAAACTGCATTGGAAAACCTACCAACTTCCCAAAACTTGGGAATCAATCAATAGGCAGAGGACTCTCAAACCCAGGCTGGGGCAGGGGTGACAAAGCACATGTAGGCTACTGTATAACCCATCACAATCAACATCAGGGACATAGAGTGAGTTGCTTAAAATGCAGTCAAAGAAAATAAAAATTTGCATGTTAACTATTGGCATGCTGTGCTTTTCAAATAATGTTGCCGGTAGCACAACATTCTCCTTGGCATCTCTAGACTTTGTCCAAGTCCTCAGTCTGAACCTTCTCTCGTTTGTGAAGAGCACAGGGCACACATGGGAAATATCCCTTCATTCATGTTCTCTGGTATATGCAAATCACTCCCTGCGGTGCCGCTCTGTAAGCATAGGCCGCACTTGTGGACACCAGGCCCTCATACCCTCCTCATGAAGTCTTTTTCTGACCATTTGAGCAGATTTCAGGGCTCTGGCAACACTCTTCCTGTGCCACCACCTGACATAAGGAAGGAGACAGTGAGTGCGTTTTAATATGCGACCTTGCCTCCTCCACTTGCCTCCTCCACTTGCTTCTCGTCATGATGACATCACTGACAACAGCATTACATTTCAATATCTTGCAAAAGCTCAATTGTAGAGTCTTTTTCTCATTTGCAATTGGGATTGTGAATGAAAAACAGTCCCTCAAAAGTTGTTGTGGCTAGGCTGACAGCTGGGAAACTTTATCGTTTTCTCCACGGAGGAGGGGCCAGGAGGCGGGACGAGGAGACAAGCGCAAGTGGAGGAGGCAAGGTCGCATATTAAAATGCACTCAGTGATCCCGCTGCTGGGTTGTTAACAGACCTATGGCCTCCTCCACGTCCCCTGTTGTACTGGCATGTCTCCTGGCATCTCCTCCATGATCTGGAGGACGCTGTGCTGAGGGACAAAGCAAGCCTACTTGCCACACATTGATGTGCTAGCTATCTAGGATGAGTGGTACCGGTAGCTGAGCAAATTCAGTGGGTGAGTGACAGACACTGGTTCATGGTATCTCAAGGGGTGGGAACACTGACAAAATGCATATGTGATCTTAACAATCACTCAAAAGGATGAAAAAAAAACCCCGAAATAGGCTGTGGTCACCACCTGCAGAATACAGTAACTCTGATTTTTGAGCTTGTTTTGGTTATTACTTTTAACTTCTACCCATTGCATGTTAAAGTCGCATAACGGCCCCACAAAAAATGGTCTCACAATGAGTGTTGCTTCCTAACTGAACAGGCTGGTAGGCTATCACGGAAGTATAATTGACGTTGACTTGCATTGCGCCGTTTCAGTGTTCAGTGTAGGATGCCTGTCACGAGTGACTGAAACAGCCTGTGTTTAGGAATTAATTAGAAATGTACAAACATAGAAAATTTAAATAAAATTCAAATTCCAGTCATATCAGAGTAACTGGTGACATGTCGACCACATCCAAGAATGCCCCTTCACTGTAAGACATCTCTTCCTGGAGTCTTATCGCTGCTAGTTCCACAAGCACATTCACTTACATGCACTCACACACACTCACGCACTGATGCACACACACACGCACACTTTCCTACACGATACCTTGTTAAGCGACCTTGGGTGTTTTGAAAGGCGCTATATAAAATGAAATAATAATAATAATAATTATTATTATTATTATGTAACTGAACCTACATGTTTACTTGCAAATACAGCTAATACATACAGAAAATGATAGAACTAACCACATGTCAGCAGAACTGAAAGATTAGATGTTATCAGCTCTTTATCCTGTGACTCTTCTCAACTAGTGGTGTCAACAATAATCGATTCGGCAATGCAATGCAATGCAATGCAATGCAATGCGGGGCATGGATAATTCAAATCAATGCGGCAAGTTCCATAATCATTGCGGCAATTTTTTTAAGTTTCAGTTACTTCTGTGGATATTTCAGGAGCAAATGAATGTGAAATTAAATAAAACCACTTCAAAGCATTGAAAACGGCAAGACTGATACAGAAAACAGCCAATATGTTGCTCATTATCTGACTACTTGTATTGCTTCATCATGACTGATGAAACATTTGCTTTGCTTTCAGTAGAAATGTAATGCATTGCAATGCATTGTAGAATTGAATCGTATCGAATCGAATCACTACCTCCCGAATCGTAATCGAATCGAATCGTGAAGGCAGTACCAATGTACACCACTATTCTCAACTACTAAAAGGAGAATACAGTCTGCAGCAAATCATAGATCTACACACAAAGCTACGCGTTACATTAACTGTCAGAGGAGCGGAACGATAGAATGGCGAAATTCAAGCAAGTCACCATTTTCCATCTTCTCCTTTTCGTCTCTAACATCGACCCTGTTCTTCCACTGGAAGTGGATCATGCTTTTGGAGTACAAGGTGGAGAGGTCTCATTTGAGGTCATGAACACCTATCGTCTAAGTGATGCCGACTTCACTAGTCTTCTCTACAGGTCCACCAAGGATGGAGATCTTGTGCTTTTGATGAACTCTTCCAACCCATCAGACAAGCCAGCCTTTGGTCAGGCCGTTCAACTCTACCACGGATACGGGTACAGTAAGTTCATCCTCACAAACCTGTCTGTGGCTGATGAGGGTCGCTACGTTACTGAGCGCTGGAGAAACGGCGTATTGCGAGAGAGCACAGCTCATGACTTGGCCGTCTGTGAGAAGACACTTGACCTCACTACACACACAGCTGATGACTATGTGCTTTGGATCATGAAAAACATCACAGTGAAAGAGGGTGACAGGCTGCTAGTCTACAGGAAAGATGACGTAGCATATTATGAAGATAATCCTGGCAAAAAGATGATCGTGAACACCAGCTTGGCGTTATCAGGGGTCCAGGATGGTGAGGTTGAAGTTCTCTCCAGCAACTCCAGAATCATCTGGAAAACCACTACGGAATTGTCTAACCATTACTATTTTCTGATATGGTCTGAAGATGGGTGCAGTGCCTATGGCAAACGTGAGGTCCCCCCGTGGATGACTGGTGGAGACATGGGCATACAATTTTTCTTTGTTAAGACAGGTCAGAGAATCGCCCTCCCCTGTCCACCGGAGATAGTATACCAAGAGGTGTTTATTTGAAAAACACCACTCAAAGACATCTACGTAGACCGCTTCTTACCTGCCAACCTCAACGAGACAATGTATGTGGAACCATCAAATGGTTCCCTCATAATCACATCTATCTCAGCGAACCACTCTGGTATTTACACCTGCGGTGGCTACCAACATGAGGTTTTGATTTGCACTGACTTGGAGGCCCTCCACCTGACCTTCTCAGCAGGAGGGAGTGTTGTCCTGGACTGGGTAGCAGAAATAAATGTGATTGAGTACCTTTACCGTTCAGAACTTCATAAAGCTATGGACATTGTCAATCATTCTGCAGAAGCTAAGAAAATAGGAGGCGAGGACAAGGAGGAGAAGATGCACTGGGTCAGTATGGACAAAGATCCCAGATTCAGGTTCAGTTGCTCAAACGTTTCACAATTCTCTCTGACTATAACCAACCTCACAGCAAATGACAGTGGATTGTATCGCTGGCAGCACTTAACATGGCCAGAGTCCTTGTGTTTTGCCAGACATGTTTATCTGAGTCAAAGGAATGCCTTTGGCGTCCACTCCACTTTCTACAGGGTGTACTCCGCACTGATGGCCTGTGGGCTGCTGGGGATGATCTGTGCTGTGATGTCTGTCCACCTGAAGATCAGGGGGAGAGAGCAGCTCTTCCAGGAGACACAGGGGAGAACAACAGAGCAGCCAGGTCCGCTTTCCAGAAGAGCAGGTCAACGTGACCGGGAGGATGTAAATACTGTTGTAGAGCAAATCTTAGATTAGCCAGAATAATATACGGTATGTGATGTACTTAATATACTTCATGTTTGACGGTACTTCATGTTTTGATGACTGTGTCTCATACACCATAGAGTGTTATGAATATATTTTTCGCAGTAACAAAATGTTTTTCATGTTTTTTGTACCATTTACAATTACTTTTATTGCTTTGACATACAGTAATTGGTCAGAGATCCATTTTACGATACCATTTGAGTGTGCGTGGGTGCCCAAAAGAGCAAGCAAGAGAGAGAAACAGAAAGAGAGAGAACATGTATGTACCCTCTTAGTGTTTGTATGTTTTTCTCCTTGCATTGTATTTTTAAGTGTTTTGCAATTTGGTTGGTGTGTTTATGTTTTGTGGTCTGCTTGTTGGTTTGTTTGGATGGCTGGGTAGGACTCTTTGGATCACAGACAGTGGGCATTTAATTAAATTAATTACATTTTTAGTCGCAAACTTCAGGTGGTGCAACCACAGGTCACGCCACTATTGCCTTGATTGATTGAATTAATCAATATACAGTGCCCTCCATTATTATTGGCACCCCTGGTTGAGATGTGTTTTTTAGCTTCCAATTATTATTATTTTTTTCGAAATAATATGGGACCTTAATGGAAAAAAAGAGAAAAATCCAACCTTCAATACAAGTGCATTTATTCAGTGGGGAAAAAATCCCACATAAAGAAATAATTATTTGACATCAAATAATGTGTGTCACAATTATTAGCACCCCTGTTGTTAATATTTTGTACAACCCCCTTTTGCCAACAAAACAGCACCTAATCTTCTCCTATAATGTTTCACAAGATGGGAAAAGACAGAAAGAGGGATCTTCAGCCATTCCTCTTTGCAGAATCTCTCTAAATTATCCAGAGACCTGGGTCCTCTCCTCTTCAGCTCGCCCCACATGTTCTCAATGGGGTTGAGGTCTGGGGACTGAGATGGCCATGGGAGGAGCTTGATTTTGTGTCTGGAGAACCATTTCTGTGTAGATTTGGCCATATGTTTAGGGTCATTGTCTTGCTGAAAGACACAGTGACGGCCCATCTTCAGCTTTCGGGCAGAAGGCAACAGATTTTGATTTAAAATGTCCTGGTATTTCAAAGCATTCATGATGCCATGCACCCTAACAAGCTTCCCAGGGCCTTTGGAAGCGAAACAGCCCCACAGCATCACTGACCCACCCCCATACTTCACAGTGGGTATGAGGTGCTTTTCAGCATGCGCATCTTTCGTGGCACGCCAGACCCACTTAGAGTGTTTGTTGCCAAAAAGCTCAATCTTGGTCTCATCTGACCAAAGCACACGGTCCCAGTTGAAGCCCCAATACCGCTTGGCGAACTCCAGACGTTTGCGTTTATGATTGTGGGTGAGGAAAGGTTTTCTCCGTGCATGCCTCCCAAACAGCTTGTTGGCGTGTAGACAGCGCCTGATGGTTGATTTGGAGACTTTGTGACCCCAGGATGCTACCATTTGTTGTAATTCTGTAACAGTGAGCCTTGGAGATCTTTTGATTTCTCTTACCATCCTCCTCACTGTGCGTGGTGGCAAAATAAACTTGGGTCCTCGTCCAGGCTTGTTTACCACTGTTCCAGTTGTTTTGAACTTCTTAATTATTCCTCTCACAGTGGATATGGGCAGCTGCAGTTGAGTGGCAATCTTCTTGTAGCCTCTGCCTGACCTGTGAAGGTCGGCGCACATCTGCCTCACTTGTATGCTGTGTTCCTTTGTCTTTCCCATGTTTAAGAGTGGATAAGAGAAATGGCCTCGATTTATACCCCAGGGAAACAGGAAGTGATGAATTACTAATTAAATGTTCCTACATACTCTGGTAAACTTTGTAAACTACTGTAGAAATGACAGAAATGCTTCAATTATATTTATTTCCTGGGAATTGTTAAGGGTGCCAATAATTGTGGAACAGGTGATTTAATGAAAAATAATTATTTTTTAGTCAGGGATTTTTTTTATTTTCCTACAATTCATTTGAGTTGAAGGCTACATTTTTCTAACATTTTCAGTGTGACAGTATTCTTCTGCAATAAACACTGAATTTATTTTAAGGCTTTTAACACATCTCAACCAGGGGTGCCAATAATTATGGAGGGCACTGTAGGTAATTACTTACCTGACTCTTGCCCTCTGGTATGCCATTGCGCAAACACTTAAAAATACAATGCAAGTTGTTTATCTTACTGTTTCTTATACAACAGAGTTTTTTTAATATCTTTTTCGCAGTAACAATATTTTTATGTACCATTTACAATTACTTTATTACCTTATTTCTTTGACATGTACAGTAATAGGTCAGGGATCCATTTTACGATACCATTTCTGTGTGTGTGTGTGTGTGCGGGCGTGCGCAAAAGAACGAGCGAGAGAGACAGACAGAAAGAGAGAGAGAGAGCATGTCTGTACTCTCTTAGTGTTTGTAATGTTTTTCTCCTTGCATTGTAGTTTTAAGTTTTTTTTTCTGCACATTCTTTGCAATTTGGTGTCCCTATTGCTCCGTTTAGTTTTTGTGTGGTCTGCGTGTTGGACTCTTTGGATCACAGACAGTGGGCTGGACTGGGCTGTGCGATGCCCCAGTGTGTGGGTCAGTTTTAATTAAATTTAGAGCCAATTACCCATATAATGTGATTAAAAGACAATGTTTTTTTCTTCTTCAATATTTCATAGTTTGAGTTTGATATGCTTGTCATATGCTTGATATGCTTTTGAGTTTGATATGCTTGTAATTCCAACAAGTATCAGTACAAAGTGTAAAGGTATAAATTAAACCTTATGTAATAACTTCTGTGATGTCTTTAGAAAATATAAATTGTACCCTAATTTCCTTTAGTCAGTTTAGACATGATGTTAAAATGGTACGACAGTTTTTAATCCATTGTAAAGTCAATGCACACATGCATTTTGCAGCAGCTGAGAATTGATAATCATCTGAAGATAAGCTCTTCACAGTCTTGCACAAACCTATGAAAGTACAACCACATATTTTGACATGGTAACATGGGTGTGGCAGCACTGACAAAATGCACATGTGACCGAACAATCACTCAGAAAGGATGCAAAACAGAAATGGTCTGTGGACACCACCTGCAGAATAACTCTGATGTTGGAGCTTGTTCATTACTACCTGTAATTTCTATCCCATTGCTTGTTAGCATTGCACAACAGTATGCAAAATGGGCCTAAAATGAGTGCTGCTTCCCATCTGAACAGGCTGGTATCACAGAAGTATAATTCACCTGGAGTTGCATTGTGTTGTTTCAGTGTTTCCTTTATTTGTTTGGAGCAGTTTTTTTTCTTTTTTTTTGTAAGTTTAGTGGGTACGATTTATATTTGAATGCCTATATAGTCCAGAAATAAGTTTCAATCACTAGTGACTGAAACAGCCTTGTGAAGAAATTGTGCTTAGGAATGAATAAGAAATGCACAAACATAGAAAACATACATAAAATTCAAAATTCAAGTCATATCAGAGTAACTGGTGACATGCAAACACAGCTAATCATGCAGGAAATTATAGGCCTAATGACATGTCAGCAGAACTGAGGTTAGATGTTATCAGCACGTTATCCTGTGACTCCATGAACTGCTAAAAGGAGAAAACAGTGTGCAACACACCATAGATGTTCACAGAGGCTACACGTTATATTTTCTGTCAGAGGAGCAGAACAATAGAATGGCGAAATTCAAGCAGGTCACCATTTTCTGTCTTTTCCTTTTCGTCTCTAACATCGACTCTGTTCTTCCACTGGAAGTGGATCATGCTTTTGGAGTACAAGGTGGAGAGGTCTCGTTTGAGGTCATGAACACCTATCGTCTAAGTGATGCCGACTTCACTAGTCTTCTCTACAGGTCCACCAAGGATGGGGATCTTGTGCTTTTGATGAACTCTTCCAACCCATCAGAGAAGCCAGCCTCTCGTCTGGGCGTTCGACTTGACTACAGGTACGGGTACAATGACTTCAGCCTGACAAGCCTGTCTGTTGCTGACGAGGGTCGCTACGTTACTGAGCGCTGGAGAAACGGCATACTGCGAGACAGCAGAGCTCACGTCCTGACCGTCTGTGAGAAGACACTTGACCTCACTACACGCACAGTTGATGACTATGTGCTTTGGATCATGAAAAACATCACAGTGAAAGAGGGTGATAGGCTGCTAGTCTACAGGAAAGATAGTGTAAAAAATTATGAAGATAATCCAGGTAAAAAGATGATAGTGAACACAAGCTTGGCTATGACAGATGTCTTGGATGGTGATGTTAAAGTTTTCTCCAGCAACTCCATAATCACCTGGAACACCACTATGGAAGTGTCTAACCATTACCATTTTCTGATATGGTCTGAGGATGGGTGCAGTGCCTATGGCAAACATGTGGTCATCAGTGGGATAAAAAGCTGGACAGGTAGAATAGGAAATATCTATGTTGAGAAAGGTGAGAGAATCACCCTCCCCTGTCCACCGGAGATAGTATACCATGAGGCGTTCATTTGGAAAACACCACTCAAAGACATCTACGTAGACCGCTTCTTACCTGCCAACCTCACACAACAAGACAAACAGACAATGTATGTGGAACCATCAAATTATTCACTCATAATCACATCCATCTCAACGAACCACTCTGGTACTTACAACTGTGGTGGCTACGGAATTGAGGACATTTTGGTTTGCACCGACTTGGAGGCCCTCCACCTGACCTTCTCAGCAGGAGGGAGTGTTGTCCTGGACTGGGTAGCAGAAATAAATGTGATTGAGAACCATTGCAGTTCAAAACTTCATAAAGCTATGGACATTGTCAATCATACTGCAGAAGCTAAGAAAATAGGAGGTGAGGACAAGGAGGAGAAGATGCACTGGGTCAGTATGGACAAAGATCCCAGATTCAGGTTCAGTTGCTCAAACGTTTCACGATTCTCTCTGACTATAACCAACCTCACAACAAATGACAGTGGATTGTATCGCTGGCATGTAGCGCAGAAAGCATGGACAAAGCCCTTGTGTTTCGTTAGACATTTTTATCTGAGTCAAAGGAATGCCTTTGGCATCCACTCCACCTTCTACAGGGTGTATTCTGCACTGATGGCCTGTGGGCTGCTGGGGATGATCTGTGCTGTGATGTCTGTCCACCTGAAGATCAGAAGGAGAGAGCAGCACTCCCAGGAGACACAGGGGAGAACACCAGAGCAGCCAGGTCCGCTTTCCAGAAGAGCAGGTCAACGTGACCGGGAGGATGCAAATACTGTTGTAGAGCAAATCTTAGATTAGCTAGAATAATATAAGGTATGTGATGTACTTAATAACTTAATATACTTTATGTTTGATGGTAGAAATCCATACTTTTGTTCATCATACTGTTTCTCATACACCATAGAGTTTTATGAATATATTTTTCGCAGTAACAAAATGTTATATTTATATGTACTATTTACAAAATACTTTATTTCTTTGACATACAGCAATTGGTCAGTGATCCAATTTACACTATCATTTGTGTGTGTGCGGCGTGCATGTAAGAGCAAGCAAGAGAGAGAAAAAGAAAGAGAGAGAGCATGTCTGTACCCTCTTAGTGTATTTTTAAGTGTTTTGCAATTTGGTTGGCGTGTTGTTCCTTTTATGTTTTGTGGTCTGCTTGTTGGTTTGTTTGGATGGCTGGGTAGGACTCTTTGGATCACAGACAGTGGGCTGGGCTGGGCTGTGCGATGCCCCAGTGTGTGGGTCAAATTTAATTACATTTAATTAAATTAATTACCTTTTTTAGTTGCAAACTTCAGGTGGTGCAACCACAGGTCATGCCACTATTCGATTGCCTCGATTGATTTAATTAATTAATTGATATAGGTAATTAATGTAAAAAGCAATGAAAATGCCTTTAGATAATGCAGTGAAAACAGAAAATTATTTTATTCATACAACAGTGGCATTAGCTTTGGTTGCACCTGTCTGACATATGCTACAAAAATGTCAATGACCCATGTATTGTATTGTGATTAAAAGACAATGTTTTTTTCTCAATATTTCATACAGCTTGAGTTTGATATGCTTGTCATTGCGACATATACTATATTCAGTACTAAGTCTCAAAGTAAAAATTAAAGTTTGCGAAGATGACTAGAGGATGTCTTATGTGATTTCATCTACTAATACTTTTATGTTTGATGGTAGAAATTCATACTTTTGTTTATCTTACTGTTTCTTATACAACAGAGTTTTATGAATATATTTTTTGCGGTAACAAAATATAATATTTTTATGTACCATTTACAATTACTTTATTACCTTATTTCTTTGACATGTACAGTAATAGGTCAGGGATCCATTTTACGATACCATTTGTGTGTGTGCAGGCGTGTGCAAAAGAACAAGCGAGAGAGAGAGAGAGAGAGAGAGAGAGAGAATCTGTGCTCTCTTAGTGTTAATAATGTTTTTCTCCTTGCATTGTAGTTTTAAGTGGTTTTTTTCTGTACATACTTTGCAATTTGGTGGCCGTATTGTTCCGTTTAGTTTTTGGTGAGGTCTGCGTGTTGGTTTTGTTTGGATGGCTAGGACTCTTTGGGTCTATGGGTTGAGTTGATTGAGTCAATGACCCATATAATGTGATAAAAAGACAATGCTTTTTTTCTTTAATATTTCATACAGTTTGAGTTTGATATGCTTGTAATTCCAACATTTATCAGTACAAAGTATAAAGGTATAAATTAAACCTTATGTAATAACTTCTGTGATGTCTTTAGAAAATATAAATTGTACCCTAATTTCCAGTTTTTAATCCAACGTTAAGTCAGTGCATACTTGCATTTTGCAGCAGCTGAGAATTGATAATCAGCTGATGATGAGCTCCGCACAGTCTTGCACAAACGTATGAAAGTACAACCACATTGACATGTGGTTTCAACTTCACAAAAAAATTCTCATCATGTTGATCAGGTTTGTATACTTTTTCGTTCAGAAGATGAATTGCTAAAGCGATGAAATAAGTGCTATGGATATACACCAAAAAGAGAGGACACACACCAATATGAAGCTGTACCGCCTCTAGCTTTTATTATGGCACACATTTACTATGCCATTGTTTTGGTGTCTGCAAAGTCACAAGACTTATTCCCATTACATTTTCAAAGATCATTTTGCATTGATGACATTGGAGTTTGACCACTCTGCCAAGCCTTTTCAAGCATATCCCAAAGCCTCTCAACGTGGTTAATATTTGGAGACATTCACTTTCAAGGCGGCCATGAAGGCATCGGTATTGATGCTTTGATGTTGAGTTCTATCCGATTTCATTGCCAAGTGAGTCTATTTATTAGACAGGAAAAGATGTAGGTTATAAGAAAATGACATGTTGTTTGATGTATGGTTGCAGTTGAATATCCAAAAGGGGAAACTGCATCTACTTAAAGATATGTATGGTGATAGCCTAATACAAAAGGAATTATATTACAGTTACAATATATGACCAACTGGCACTTTTGGTACTTAACAAAAAAAATAATGCATAAGATTCACTAGCATTTACTTTAATTGGTCCCTCCATACTACACAACCATATGCAATCATATATTTTTTATTCATGATGCATCTTTAATTCCTGCATATACTGCATGAACTACTTGCATCTGACGACTGTAAACCTCAACATTTGAAAAACCTTCCATATTCTCGCTTGTCAAGGCCAACAATCTCTGCGACATCCTCAGCTAGTCCTGTTACTATGACTACCACACGAGGCGCAAACTGTCCGTTGATGTTATATCAGATGACATTTTCAGCCCCAAAAACAGAGAGACCGCAAAGTTTCAGGAAGATGTAGGCGAGATTCTGACTTGCATGAACCACATGGCTTCTGTGAGTGTTCAAATGTCACTGTGTGCGTTCCAACATGAGACCTTACGTCTTCCACTTGTGCTTGTGGCCTCGTACCAGGAAGCAATACGTCGTGATGACATCACTGACAACAGCATTATATTTCAGTATCTCACAAGAGCTCAATTGTACAGTCATTTTCTCATTTGCAAACTGGATGGTGAATGAAAAATAGTCCCCCAAAAATTGTTGTGGCTAGGCTGACAGCGGGGAAACTTAATTGTTTTCTCCACGAAGGCGGGGCTTCAGCAAAACGTGAGGCCACAAGCACAAGTGGAGGACGCAAGGTCGCATATTGGAATGCACCCACTGTCAAACCATACCGCTCCACTGCAGGGACGTGTACACCACCTCATCATCATCATCTTCTTCATCGTCATCTCTGTCCTCCATGTTCTCCTCGCACTGCGTTTGTGTGGCGCGGGGTGAACACAGCACCACCGTCTTCTTCACGTTAGATCCCAGTCGGGCCAGCGCCATGATGTCACAGAGGGGCGTGTCTGCGTCCATGGCAACGCATACCGCGATGAAGTGGGCGTGGAAGCGAAGGGGATCACCTGAGGAGAAGAGGAGGAAGACCAGAGTGTTGAATGGCAGCAGATGGCATTAGGTAGGGGCGCACTGTACAGTAGCAAAGCCAGCGTACTCACTGCATTTCAGTCTCCATTCAATATTGTATTCATCAGACCGTATTGTGTTGAGAGTTCTCCCAAGGAGTTGGTTTTGTCCTGACTGTCGTTTCCTAGTTAGTTTGTTGGTTGCTAAATTGTCAAAGTGCTCTCCTACTGCGGGGGAATTCTATGGCCATGATTAAGTCTCTCTCGCATTTGCCCCTGGGCCCAGGGCCCTCATGTATGGGTGTTAGGGGCCCTATTGAGACCATGGCAGGCCGTATGGGGGGCCCTATCAGTGTTTGGCCCTTGGGTCCTGTGTGCAATTGTTTTGCCACTGAGTGGAAGCAAAACCCCACCTGGGAAACTCCCATCGTCATCATCATCATGCTCACGGCACACAACATAGTTACATTTATGCCCCACCTTCACTAGGTCTTCTGAAAAGATATATTTGTATTGCAAATGCAATTTCCAAGATTGTTAAACAAAACATGTCATATTTCATGTGAAACTGCAAGGGCCCGCTGTCCACAAGTTCCCCACCGATGCCTTACAACAGTAACTGCTTATCAACGACTGCCCAGAAGTAAAACCATCAGATCTATTACTGATACTTACCAGGGTAAACTAAAAAGTCTCCACCAAACTTCCCGGCAGAGGTAAGGAAGAACCCTCTCCTGCGCAGGTCCTGGTAGACAAGGAACCTGGTCTGGGATCGCTCATCCTGCCGCGCGGGCCAACTGGCAGTCAGGAAGCCTCTCTCGTCGTCGTGGTAACTGAGGCCTGCCCTGGCAGTGCACAGCTGCACAGTCATGGCGGAGACGGGAAGAGAGAAATCCCGATCCAAAGCTGCCAGGCGCTCCAGCACTGAGCCCTCTAACACACACACACACACACACACACACACACACACACACACACACACACACACACACACACACACACACACACACACACATAGTGAGAACTTTGCAAGTCCATTGAGGAACACATTCTACACAAGTTTACATAGAAGGAAAGAAGGGTTTTTTTCACATGGCACATGCATGAATATACATCACACAGTGAAAATCGAGTTGTCCTCTTGTTGAGTGGGGTGATGAGGGATGGCAAAGTGCTTGTGCACAATCTAATAGATGACCTGTGCATGGATCATGTGTCCCCACGCTGTGTGTGTGACAAGGATGAGTGGGCTATGGGTGGTGTGTGGGCAGCCATGGCCTAGTGGTTAAAGAGTTGGTCTTTCAATCTAGGGGTTGCTGGTTTGAATCCCCCCAGACCTCTCCCTACATCTCCACCCATGGCTGAGGTGACCTTGAGCAAGGCACCTAACCCCACATTGCTCCAGGGACTGAAGCCAATACCTTGAAAAATAATAGTTGGAAGTCGCTTCGAACAAAATGAAAGCGTCAGCTAATGTACTCTATGAATGTGATGTGAAGGGCATGAAGTAGTAGGGTCTATGACGGCAAAACGTTTTCCCCGTTGTCGACCAGCGCAGAGTGAGTTTATTGTACTGTTGTACGGTTGTATTGAGTTTGTGCAAGACATTGAATAAGAACTTCAAATCATCAAATCGCAATGGCAAAGCCAGAGGACACAGGACAAGACCAGAGGAAGAAGATTGATTTGCAATAGTGTGTGTGTGTGTGTGTGTGTGTGTGTGTGTGTGTGTGTGTGTGTGTGTGTGTGTGTGTGTGTGTGTGTGTGTGTGTGTGTGTATTCTCTTACAACAACTGCCCATCTTACCGTTTGGTGTGTCGTTCAGGACCCGCTGTAGCACTGCTTTCCTGTCCTGCAGAGACAGGGCACTCTGCACTTGGTGACTGTGCTCTAAATCTTCTTTACACCGCTCAGCTAGAGCTGACCGGTCCAATCCTTCCTATCAGGGAGACAGGAAGATACCCCGTTGAAACAATTAATGCTGCATTACAAATACCGCAGTTTTGCTAGCCTGGCCGCGCCAAAAACCCCTACAGCAAAGCATCATTTTGCGGCCACTAGGGGCGTCTAGATTTCTAGGCTACAGTTTTGCTATAGGCATACTATTTGGTACAGTATTATTTTGGAATTAGGCCATGGATGCTGCATAGGCCTACTGCAAAAAAACAAAAAACAAAAAAAACAATAACACTACACACTGTGATTTGGACACGAATTCACTGCGTTGCAGAAAAGCAACAGTTTCCCCTAAAGGGCATAGACAATATCCCATAACAAATAAGTTAGTCTACTACAGTACACTACTTAATACAAATTCTACTTCATCTGTTTCAGCAAGGACAACAGCTTTGCCCTCTTCGGCCAGCAGTCGAGCTTCCTCGTCCAGGAGTTCCAGAGGTCGTCCGAGTCTGGTGTTCTGGCGTGGCTGCCTCGCTAACGAGCCCACCAAAGATCCGATGACCCCGGCCTGACGAGCTACCTTCAGATCGGTAACACGCCACATGAGAGGAGTGGATCCGCACATTCGAATTCCAGCGACATGATGGGTATGCTCGCTCGCCGCATCCACTGTGGATGAGTCTTCTTGAACTTCATCCTTCCTTTCGCGGTTTAAGACGTCTAGCGTATCCATCTAACTGGTTTGAGGAGATCACTGTAACTTTATTCCAAAACGGGTGCCTTTGGTCGCCCTCGTTGTTTTTCAACCTAATAACGGGACACTAAATAACCTATTTGCATGTCACACGTGCGTATATTTTGGCTACATACCGTCGGGCATAGTCTACATGTAGAAACATTCATTGATCACCGATACGACAAGGCTATTCAAACAAACACTCAAAACGTCTACAATACCAAGGTGTACCGGACCCTGGATTTCAGGTCTAACAGTGGACCAAAACAATTTTAAACGTAATAGTTATTGGAGTTTGAGATTGTTCCAAGCCCGGTGTCAGCTGTGCGAAGCGACCGAGACTCAGACTTCTTCTTTGGTGGGGCGGTTTACAATCTGAGTGCATTGCCGCCACCTACTGGGCTGAGGTGTGATCCTTTAGGGCAGGGATGGGGAACTCGAGGGCCCATAATTTTCAGGCAGTTTCACATGAAATGTTTTGTTAAGAAATATTACATTTGCAATTAAATTAAGTTATGTTTTAACGGGACCAACTGAAGGTGGGGTTTGTTGTTAAGGTGGCCAACTTCAATATAGGCCTAAATTAGCGGAGGATTTTGCATTACCGTAACAGAGTTGCCAAAAGGGTGAAATTTTGCATGATGCTTCCTTAGGACCGACCGACCTCAATGATTTAAGCCTAGGAGGAGCCCAACTGAAATATTCCATTTCATATCAATCAAGTGAATAATCTACAGGGGGTGGACAAAATAACTAAAACAATTGCCAATTTACTGTACATATTTAGAAACCATTTCGTACATTTAATTTGAACTGAAGACGTATATCGAGTAATCTGAAATGGTATTCCTTAAGATGGCTTATCCTCATCATATGTCTATCCATACAATCCCTCAAAACCAAGTGAAATGAAGCAAATTGAACACGTTTAAAATCAATGGATTGGTGTTTTTTAATATTTTTTTTTTCAAACATGTACACAGGATTTTTTTTAAATGTTACAGTATATATACATACACATTTGTGTATATAATATCATCTAAAAAGGGGAGCATGGGGAACGACTGCTGTGCGCTTTTTAAGAGTCAGAGAGAGAGAGAGAGAGAGAGAGAGAGAGAGAGAGAGAGAGAGAGAGAGAGAGAGAGAGAGAGAGAGAGAGAGAGAGAGAGAGAGAGAGAGAGAGAGAAGGAAG
>NC_085864.1:41342093-41379593 GCF_034702125.1 Engraulis encrasicolus | reverse complement strand
TTTGTTACCCATCTGGTCACTAGGGGGCACCAAACACTACGGTTTAATATGGGAACTGGGAGAGACGCATGGCAGAGCATTCTATCTCAAACAGCAGTAGAAGAAACAAACACATCAGGCTTTTATGAAGTAAGGAGATCTAAGTAGTAAGATTCATTGCGCTATGAACTGAAAATATTTTTTGTAAAAAGTAACTTAAGCAAGTAAAAGACGGAAAACATTCTGGTGGGCCATACAGGTTGTGAGGATGGCAAAGTAAGAGATGGAGAAATCCATACTAAAGATCTGCAAGTTTGAATTTTCCAGAACACAAAATAAATGAACTGTAAGGAATTGCAAGCCACAAAACAAAAGGAGACAGGCATGCCGATAGACATAGTGACGGATGCATGCCTCAGTGACGCATGAAAGAAAAAAACCCGGCCGAGATGAGTGAATGACCAGAAACATCTGGAGTGGAGTGCAGCTTTGGCGTATACGTACCAGTAGTTGGGTGCTGAGAAGACGGTGATGCACTTCCCTGAGTGGGTGAGCTCGTAGCCCTCGGCCTTGACCTCGTGGCTGCGGATGATGTAGTCCAGCTTGTTCTGCTCCAGGAAGCGCTGCGTCACGTCCGGCCCAAACTGGCAGCTCACGCCGCGCTTGCTGATGGAGCGCCCGTTCTATTGGAGGAGGAGGAGGAGGAGGAGGAGGAAGAAGATGAGGAGGAGGAGGAAGAAGATGAGGAGGAGGAGGAACAAGAAGAGGAGGAAGAAGATGAGGAGAAGGAAGAAGATGAGGAGAAGGAAGTAGAGGAGGAGGAGGAAAAGGAGGAGGAGGAAGAAATGATGAGAGGGAGATCAGAAGAGGTAAGTGACAGGATATGGTTAAGATGAACCACACACGGACGAGCTCCCTTTTAATCCATTTTATTATTCACGACAAATAAAGTGGTAAATTGTAAAGAAGCAGTGTCGCGCCCTTCCATCTGACAAGGGATGACTGAACTACCATGAAAAGCAACTTTCGAGGTGCGTGGGCCCTCGCAAAACTTGGTCATTATTCACGGGAGCGTACAGGTACAGAAGCGGGGGATGGAGTCACTTACCTGTGGTTGTGGGTCGGACCACAGGAGGTCACACATAGGACCTGTAGAGGGGAGAGAGAGAGAGAGAGAGAGAGAGAGAGAGAGAGAGAGAGAGAGAGAGAGAGAGAGAGAGAGAGAACCAGGTGAAATGACAGAAGAGAGGAGGAAAAGAAGGCAAAAAGGACCATTGATGAATACAAACGAGATTACACACAGTACATGTCCCCTCAGGGCCAGTGAATGCATTTACAGACACTACAGTAGGGACGGGAAGATTCACCGATACGTATCGGAAAATCGATACGACCTGTACGGTACGGTTGCATCGATTTGCAAACGTCTGCATCGGTAAGAAACGCAAATAAAATCGAGATACATCGTACCTTGACTGTCCGCATCGGTACAAATCGGATAATATCTCTTAAAACTTTTTAGAAACGGTCAAATTCAGGATTTGTTCTCGTGCGCAACGCACATCATCTTGCTCTGATTCAGACCGCCTTTCCATCTCTATTGCGAGGAGGCGTGACCAAGCAATCAGTATTTTCCTTTGAGTCAAAGCGGCGGGTTACCAGTAACGTGGAGCACATTTTGTTGTCACATACAGCGAGTTTTCTGGTCATCCGGTGACTTTTTAAATGAAAGTTTCTAGTGACCATCTTCTGCGAGTCTGGAAGACGTGTGGAGAGAGTACTCGCTTCACTATTTGAGATGATAGGGTAGTCTACCGTGCGGCACAAACAACAAGAGAAAGTTGTCTGCCAACATGCTGCAGTTTCCGAATGACAGCAGCATAAGCATAGTCAGCGCACGAGATACAAAAAAACATAACCGTGTTGGGAAACGTTACAGAGCCTGTGCATTCGTTTTAAGTCCATTGTTCATGCAGTAAAAAAGAAGTGAAGTCGCTAAGTTGGCATCATTGCTTAGGAGCCAGTTATATTTAGCCCTCGTGCTGGACACACACAGTCTGATTTGCTGCTCGTGCAGATTGTCCATGAAGTTTAAAAAGTCCCGTTGAAAAGTACACTATTCCAACACCTCAGTCCAGTACGCACGTTATTTCCCCCTTCTGATATTAACCCCATTCCCAACATCTACTTAGTAAATTGTTCTAATTTGGATCAATTGTGGTTGATAAGTTGTTCAGAGCTTACCTGTAAATGTAGTTAGCCTATAACATGTCCAGGTCAATATTTCAACATGATCAGAAGCTCTGTCGTTTTCTCATTTTTATTTAAAAAAGAGATATAGCCTACTGTAATTGGCATGGTATTCATTGTATTGTGTATTTTTTTCATTTTCTCTGCTCAAAGCAATGTGCCCAAGCCAAAATGAGTTCTCACTGCTCTCTGTATGTTTTCCAGTATAGGCTATTTCAAAAGTAATATGCACAGCCAGGGCCGCTGCTAAGGTTTTGGGGGCCTAGGCATAACTGGTCAGGAGGCCCCCTCATAAGTAAATACTACTACTGCTACTAATAATAATGCTAATTACTGTATTCACAATTACAGTTTGTCTGAAAAATGATGGCCCTTTTGATAACTAACAAAAATGTTTTCAAATGTAATGAAATATTTTTTCATGATGTTTTTAGTCAGTCTCAATTTAGGAGGTCACAATTTTGGGGGCAAAGTGGTTGAGGTTCTAAAAGCGCTCTGTTTACTCTGCTTATGCCTAACGGCAGCCTTGTGCACAGCCTTTAATATCAATTTGATATTTTAATCTGTTCTGTATCGCATCGTATCGTACCGAATCGCACTGCATCGCATGGCATTATAATTGTATCGCGCCATATCGAACTGCATCGCAGTAGGTAGGAGAATCGTATCGTATCTTACCACTGGTAATTTCATGAATCGTGAATGTATCGTATCGTTGCCATGTGTATCGAGATGCACATCGTATCGCTTTGATGATGAAGATTCCCATCCCTACTACACAGACATTTCCAACATTGTGTCCACTGCATCACATGGCAAATGTCAATCCCCAACACACCGCGATTGATGCCAGACCTTATGACACATCTCTGGCACTCTCACAACTGGAGCTGTGGACACTAAAACACCTTCCAGAGGTGCGCTGACTAGCTTCAATCAAGCTGAACAGAAACACAACACCGAGCACGGGGCGCCTCATGTCACAACTACTCCTGCTGGTCTTGCATGTGTTGAGAGAAAGATGGAAAAATGTGTGTGAGTGTGTGTGTGTAAAAATGCTGCACAATGTTGTGATTAAGAGCAGAGGCTGGCATGTGGAGAAGCAAGGGGGCCTGCTGGGACGTGTGTGTGTGTGTGTGTGTGTGTGTGCGCTTTGTGAAGGCGCTCCTTACCGGAGTCTGGAGGTTGTCTGTTCCTCTCGATTTTCCGCAGGTCGTCCAAGGTGACTCCGTCCTCACTGAACAGACCTCCGTGCATCACCTGACACACACACACACACACACACAGAGTTATTAAGATCTTAATAATCGACACCTCTCTCATTGTTGACCCCTCTAGGGAGGCATCTATTAAGCGGCTTATTAGACATAATTGCTGAACACTGTGCCCGGGGGCAAAAGCTCTCCTTGGTAGAGTAGACTGAGTGATGGATACAGTGAGCTACACAAAGCCAATGTGATCGCATTGCACAACTGGATATGAAAAGAAAAGGGGGGAAGGGACAGACAGGTGCCGCTCCTTCGTCTCCACTGATGCGTTAATTACGCAACACTACGCTTAGTCAGATGTTACAACGTAAATGCCTCTGGGAAACTGTAACTGATACACGTGGCGCATCTAGCGTCAGGAATGTTAATAAATACATTATTTATTTTAAAAAAATAACAAAAACTGTCGATGTAAACGCAAACGCGTGCAAACGCACTTTTTTTTTTTTTTTTTTGAATTTCGAATAACATTCCAATAGTCGCCATCGAATTTCGAATAGTGTTTTTGGCAGAAATGCACATCCCTAATCACGATACTGTATCGTGACTGTATCACGATTTCTCGGTTCGATACAATATCGTTACAGCCCTAATAATGAGTGTATAATAAGATCACAGAGGGGGGCAGAGAAAAGTGGGACAGGATGCAAAGATAGAAAGACAGGTAAGATAGAGAGAATATAGAAAAAGAGAAGAGAGAGAGACAGAGCAAAAGAGAAAGGAAGAATAAATAGAGAGTAGACAAACAGTTGTGCAGGAGGGCTCACTAGCACTTTACCGTTGCACTACACTGAGAGGGGGAGGCAGAAAAAGCAGGAGTGGGAGAAAGACAAAGCAGAGAAAGAGAGAGAGGGAGGGGGGAGGAGAGGGAGAGATTCAGTTGTGCAGGAGAGGTCACCAGCACTTTGCCGTTGATGCACTTAGAGAGGGAGAAATAGAAAGACAGAGCAGAGAGAGAGAGGAGGGCGAGGGGGGGCAGAGAGAGGGGGGGGGGCAGAGAGATCCAGTGGTGTAGGAGAGGGCTCACCAGCACTTTGCCGTTCATTCACTTAGAGAGGGAGAAATAGAAAGACAGAGCAGAGAGAGAGAGAGGGGAGGGGGAGGGAGAGAGGGGGGCAGAGAAAGAGAGGAGGAGGGGACAGAGAGCTCCAGTGGTGCAGGAGAGGGCTCACCAGCACTTTGCCGTTGATGCACTGCGCGAGGGGCAGCCACTGGAACACCTCGCTGAACAGCTGGAACATCTGCGCCGTGTACTTGGCCTTCACCTCGCCCTCGAAGCCGTACATTTGGTTCATGTTGTCCGTCTCGTGGTTACCTGGGAAACGGGAAACACACAGTTACAACACAGACCAGACACACCTGGGCGTGAGCAAAGGGGAGCAGCGTTCAGAGATGCGGAGGGAAGATGTGCTAAATCTCAACAGGCCCCGGAGCGCCTAACTCAGCAAGCCTCTCTAAGCCTCTGTGTAAAAAGCACCGCTCGACATAAATTATGATGAATGTTTCTTCTGCTGAGGAGCTTAGAGAGAGAGAGAGCATCAAGTTCAGATGATTAATAGCTGAGGAGGTACCTGACAGCGATGGGACACATCTGTATTTTAGCTTTGCGTGTGTGCAAGTATGAAGGTGTTGGCATGCAATCGTATCTGTATCAGTGTTGCATGTGTCTGCGTGTTTCTGAGCATGTCCATGTGTTCATGTATGATGACACATCTCGTGTGTGTGTGTGTGTGTGTGTGTGTGTGTGTGTGTGTGTGTGTGTGTGTGTGTGTGTGTGTGTGTGTGTGTGTGTGTGTGTGTGTGTGTGTGTGCGTGTGTGTGTGTGTGTGTGTGTCACAGATGCAACCACTACGCACCGCCCCAGTGTCGTGTCTACATGTTGTTGAGCATATCCATGAGTGTCTGTACTCTGCATAAGGACAAGTGTGTGCCTATGTTTCTCTATGCAACCCTATCTTGCTTTTTTTGGTCCGGGCAAAAGGTCACTGCTCCCAGAGTTGACCTTTTGACCTCAAGTAATGACGCCCGTGTTGTCCCGACAACGACCGAGACCAGAGGAACATGCCGACACAATCCTCCTCCTCACAGAAAAAAAATATACTCAAGTTCATCTTGCAACGTGTACTGAGGGCCAATAAAGGGAGACTAGAAGAGGAGGAGAGAGCCATCTGCAATCAGACTAATAGGGTATCGAAGCCTCTCTCCTGGCTCAAGCCATCTCCACGACTCTCATACCTTCAGCTTGAACGTAATGTACGCTTAATTTCAGGGAAGCCGACAGGGGGGGATACAAAGTTGTCCCGGGCCCAGGGCGAGGGAGGCCCCAGAATTGGCTCTTCATTATACATTTAATGTAATGGGTGGATGAGGGTAGGGGTGGGGCTTTTACCCTGGGCGCCGTCCAAGTTGACGGCGGCCCTGCTTAATTTATTGTTAACGAGGTAACGGTCGGGACAAACAAGTAAGCAAATACTGCCATTTCTGACGTAGGCAGGGCCTGCTTGCTAACGAGGCCGTATTTGTGCTCGCTGAGGGGATTCGTTACAGGCATTGAAATTAATGAGCGCTTTTAGAGGAAAGCATCTTGGCTTTGCTTTGTGAGCTGCCTTGCCTCAGGAGCCTTTCAACAGCCCCAACAGCTCTGAGTCTGAACTGTAGATGATAGTCCCATGGCCTATAACCGTTTGGACTGTGGCTGAGGTCAAGTGCAGTCTGCCAAAGTTCACAACCAAATTTGGTTAAGAAGTGCACAACATAAATCATGCATGTAGAACACTAATTTCTGTGAATGCCTCACTGTATAAAAGCTTGCATGCTTGAGACTAGCAGCTGCAAGCAACAAAACTTGCATTCTGTGTGCTATTCAGTATACAAGGATCTAACCCAATAGATCTCAACCTTTTTTGAATAAACGCCCCCTGGACCTCATCATAAACCTCCCGATGCCCCCTTGGCCTCATAAGCCTGCCAACGCCCCCCTTATAATTAAAAAATGAAAAAAAGACTAATCCTGTCCAAAGGCAACTAAGCACCCTCCTTCTCTCAGCTGTATCCTTCTCTATGCCCCTCCTTGGTCATCCCAACACCCCCTAGGGGACTTTAGAGCCCCCATTGCGAAACATCAATCTAAACACACAGTCAGGCCCCTGTGATGATCATTTAAGTGTGGGTTCTGGGGGAACAGTGGTGCAGCATGCCAATACGTGTGACCATGAATGGTCAACACTGTCCGTGGAGACCCAGGTTTTGGTCTGGCCCAGAGTAATTTCCCAGCACTACCCCAGCCCTACCCCACCCCATCTCTCCCTCACACACACACTCATCTCCTGTCTAATAAAAGAGGCATTAAAAAAGATAGAATAAAAAAGGTGTATTCTGCAATTAGTTTCATGGCACACTTCTCTGCCTGTATCTTCCGCAACGAGCATATGAGCATGCACGCCAGCCCAGGTTCTACAAAACCCCACTTCATCCAACAAGTTCAGCACGGCAATCTACATTCAGTGAAACCAAAGTCCTCATTGTGTAAGGTACACTTACAGGTCTAGGCCACTCTGGTATTGAACTAGCATCTGGTCACCAGGGCATCTGGCCGCGCCCTTGAGTTTCCTGTCAACATGGTCTACCATCAAGCTGAGCTACAAACTGCTCTGGAGTCAAGGTGTTAGGGACTCTGGTCGCAGTGTTCTGTCAAAATGGCCTGCTTCGTCAAAATGAGCTACCAGTAGCCTGTTGACGCAGCCCTAACCCTAATATCCAGGAGTGGTTTGTAGCTCAGCTCGACAGATAGGCCGTATCGATAGGACACTGGCCCTCCAGGAGATCAAGTGTACAACCAGCACCCCTCCTGATGACCAGTGGGCAGTTCAATACCAGATGACATTCAGTTAAATTCAACACACTATTTTGACAAGATAGGTGTCTGCACGCTCATAGCAAACGCAAAGCAGTGGTTTGAGAAATTGTACTACCTTGTCAGACGTTGTGTAATGCCTTTTACTACTTTTTGCTTGCCATAATTTTGCACATTTTCATTTACTACATTGTACTACTCTGACGCCCCCTTGGGAGCCCCGTCTTGTGTAGTAACACAGTTTGAAACTCTGCTCGACGGGTTGGCAATAACGGCAGTCCAGCGGGACTTGGCATCCAGGGGCTAGACCAGACATGTGACTCACCTCTCAGGAGGAAGAAGTGGTCTGGATACAGCAGCTTGAAGCCAAACAGCGTGACGATCACCTCCACTGAGAAGGAGCCGCGGTCCACAAAGTCCCCGTTAAACAACTGGGGGTCGCCGAGGTCAAGGACTTGTATACGGTAAAGCATGGTGTGTGTGTGTGTTTGTGTGAGTCACAGTAATACCACAGATGCTAGCTATTAAACCCCATGCACTTATCTGACAGCATGTTTTCAGCGTGTTTAATAAGCCAGATATGACCGAGATAAGACTCATGACTTTTCTTTATCAACGTTCAACAACACGCCAGTGGTGAGAAGATTGAGGGAAATGTCCTTGCGTGGCTCACAGTGGGATAGAATGTGGATGGTAGTGGGATAGTATTTCTAGGAAGACGGGCTAGTAAAAGCAGTCAGGTATGCGTCTGAAAACCTCAGACGTAGTTTTGGTAAGCCACATATCTCAGGCAGGAGGCAGTGCCAAAAAACATCTTCCTGGTTGTAGCCACGGAATGTTGTCACTCTCTTACACAGATTTCAGCAAAGCACGCAAGGACACTAACAATAATACAGTGGTACTAGCAAGGTCCCTGCTTTCGTGAGACAAATCATCCAACATGTGAACATATGGTTATACAACTATTCATTACACATGGGAATTTAACAACTGACGTGACCTTAAAAATTCCAGTGGGTTCGTTCTAAAGCAACAATGTTGACAGCACATACAGTAGATCTGAACATGCAGGACAGGGCCAACTTTTTCCACATTGGAAAATATATGCTTGTGTACACGGATGTATGGTTACGTAATTCTTATATTACATGAAATGTGGAAAGGAAGGGCTGAACTGGAAAATGGATCTTTTAAACTATAGTGCAGCAATGTTAATGCAGTAGTGATATACAGCAGAGAGTGTGCGTATTGGAGGCAAAAGGAAAGGATACGTAGGGGTTGGTCTCGGATGGTAAACCGTTCAGCTCAAATATGTTGAGGAGATCATAGAACTGACCATGCGTGTCACCGCAAATAGTTATTTTCTCTGTCTGTCGGAGGGAGAGAACACACAAAAGGGGCATAAGTAACCAGTAGAACAGTAGTTATGCACACAAAAAATGCAACCAGACAATTATACACTTTTATGATAAGACATAGGCCAAGGTTTTTTCCATACCTCTTTTAGCGTAATCTCAACAAGACTAGGAAGTTTGGATAAAAGTTCTTTAGTTTGGACCAGCATCTGCAAACAAGGATATTGCATTAGATGTCAAAGTGAGACATTTGACCTTGAAGAGTCCAAAAGACAGCAAAGCAGTGTGTTTCCCCTAATGTGTCAATTAATGAGGAAGTTGTCTTAGGAGCCTCTGACTTACGGTTGAAAGGAATACAACTAAATATACTCTCTTAAATTACTCTTTGTTCTTTCTTGTTTCCTGTATTTGCTTCCAGAATTTTTCGAGCAGGTATTAATGACAGCAATGCCGTGAAGGGCACCAACAAAGACTCTATTGTTACAAAGTCCCCATATCATAATCTAAATTTAAAACCGAGCCTAATTTTAGGACAGAGTCAGATGTATTACACAGACAGCTGTCTTGACTATAAAGCACTGAGGATAAAGTGAGAGAGACAGCATGAAGTATATCTCCAAAAAGAGGGGGAATAGAGCCGATCATACCTGATAGGCACACTTTCTGTGCAATTTCTTCTGGTCCTTAAACCAGGCCATCAACTCCTTCATGAAGGTCACCGTGACTTTACCATCCTCTAACTTGGGGCCCGTATACTCATCCTCGATCGCTGCAAGACAGACAGACAGACAGACAGACAGGCAGGCAGACAGGCAGACAGGCAGACAGGCAGACAGGCAGACACACACACGACAGAAAGAAAGGGACCATGTTAAGACGTGACCGCTATGTTTCACTGGCCAAGTTGTTGTTTTTGAGGTACCCCACAATCTCCTCTGCCTTTGGGGTTTTAAAAACCCACAGCAGGCTTCAATAAAGATAAACGTCCTTGTGCTAAGCAGACTAAGAAAACCTCACAACCCAGTCATAAGGACAGGCAGCAGTGTCCTTAACCCAGTCACACACGCACATGTTATTTTTTAATGTGCGTCATTCACCACCAGCTTCCAACGGAGAAATATATATACTAAAGACAGATGTGATGCACGCAAACAGCCTCCCTCCCCATCACAGCCCTTCCACCACACTTCCCCACCTAACGCCAAACCCCAAACTCCCAGCTCGGTGACGAGTCCTAAAGCCCGGGGAGGATAAGGGGTGCAGGAGATGACTCACTCATGCTTTCGATGTCGAGCGAGTCGACCACCGAGCGCTTGAGCTCGTCGCTGGCGATGGCCCTCTCGAAGGCCTTCTGCTTGACGATCTTGTTGCACTCCTGATACTTCATCTTGGCGTCCTTGTCGTTGGGTCTCACCCGCACTACCTGCATATGTGTGGGTGAGGGAGAAAGAGAGAGACAAAAACAACAGTGACAAACGAGCACACAGGTATCCTTACCTGTGTGTGACAAGCAAGAAATGACAAACACACAAGTATGCGCCATCTATAAGAGTTGCTGTAAAGCTTTTTTTTTTTTTTTTACAGTGACCTTTAATTAAAAAAAAGAGGAATGGAATGCTGAGTGACATCTTTTTTCACATGCTTAAGTAGCTTAACTGCATGAGGTTTGTTGTCCTCATCTGCTCTTTCGGTTTTTTTTTTTGAAAGATGCATTACATGTTCTTTTTTAACGTACAGAAATATGTACTGTTCAAGTCTTATTGTAAACCACACTTGGTCACATCACATCCGATCTCGAGAACAATACAAAAAAAAAGGTTTTCAACACCACAAAAGGTCTACAGTTCTATGGGTTGATGGTGGATTCCGCCTGTTTCATCAGTTATTGGTCTGCTTCAAGGGACTTACATAATGTTGTTTTGCCCCATGAAGGGTGACAACATGAATTCCTGAGGGTCTTTCACCCTTGAACAAGATGAAACGCTGTCTGGAACATGATCTTGGTGTTGCTTTAAAGCCTGAGGTGCAAAACGGGACTTGAACAACCTCCTTTGGGGGCCTACTATTGCCCTGGAGTGATACACGTCTGTAACTCCTTCGTGTCATGTCTATGAGAGCTGACTGTTGATTTAGAGCGGTTTGAAATTCGGCCCAGCCGTGGCTCAATCAGCGATCCGGGCTCAATTTCGGCCTGAGGTCATTTGCTGAGCCTTCCCCATCTCTCTCCCCACTCTTTCTCTGTAGCCTCTCTGACTGTCTTCTCAATTAAAAAGGTACAAAAACATTTTTTAAAGTGTTTGAAATTCAATTTCTTCCTGGTCCTGCCGTGGCCAACCGGTAGGGCACTCATCCACCATAGATGCGTCCGACCCGGGTTCGATTCCCAGCCCTGGTCGTTTGCCGACCTGTCCCCATCTCTCTCCTCATTCTCTTCCTGTCCGTCTCTCGTGCTGCCCTTTCATCAATGAAGCCGAAAAAGACCAAGAAAAAAGGTATCTTTAAAAATAGAAAAAAAAATAGAAATTCAATTTCTTCCAAGCTGAAGTTAAGAGTACGCTGTGGCTCATTGCGCCTGATGCACCTGGCCAAATACAGGCTTCACTGCCCACGGTGACCCCAGTTTGATGACACTGGCTGGGCTATTTGCCAACATTACCCCATTCTCTCTCTCGTTTTTTGTCTGGTCTTCACTGCCCTGTCTAATGAAGGCACAAAACAACCATATAAAAAAGGTGTGCTGGTCTGTGTGGTTTTGTCTGTATGTCTGACAAAGAAACTTTAAACAAAAAGTACCATCTCCAACTGATTCCCCACAATTTCCCAAAAAGTGAGCAACCATCTCTCCCTCTCTCTGTCCATTTCTCTCCTTCTCTGTAAAGCCAGGCTCAAACTACACGACTCCCGATTTGGTGTCTGAGTTTGACGTTGGGTTGCCCCACACACACATAGAGAATCGCAACTGTCAATCTCTTCCCTGATGGTAAACACAGAGACAATGCCTCACGTTCTATTTTGAGTCGTAAATATCAAACAGTGCTTGATATCCACGATCTGTGATCGGCGACTATTTGAACCGGCAAAATCCTATCTTAGAAGTCTTGCCTGACAATCCATGGCGATGGTCTTGTGGTGTAACCTTCCACCGATTGTCGTAAGGGGGGGTTTTCAGCCAAGAATCGGGCCAATAGTCGTGTAGCTTGAGCAAACACTCACACGCACGCGTACACACACACACACAATAGCAGGAGTTGGCAGCCAGGCATAGCTGGGACTGCACAGCACACAGATTAAAAGCAATCATGACTCATCCTCCAGGCTTCATCAAGGCCGGCGGTTCCCTTCGGGCCGGGCCAGGCGGGGGGCTGTGAGGAGGACACATGCTGCTGTCACTCCAGCTGCACCTGGCCCACTGGAGCGCAGCACAGCAGAGCAGAGCAGAGGGGAGGAGAGCAGAGCATGGGACTCAGCCCAAGAACACACACGCCTGCGCATGTGGGTTCTATGCACTCATGTATGTGTGCATGTGTGTGTGTGTGTGTGTGTGTGTGTGTGTCATGCATGTGTGCATTTGTGTATTTGTTACAGTCTAGAGCATGGGACTGATCCCAAGTGCAGTGCATGCAAATCTGTGGGTGTGTAGTGTACTTACATTTGTGCATTTGTTGTAGTGCACTCCACAGCACTATTCCCAAGCGCACACACATACACTTATGTATGGGTAGACTGTGGAGAAAGGTGTGCGTATGTGTGCGTGTGTGTGTGAGAGAGTGATAGGCTTACGTAGTGTGCATGTGCAAATTCGGGTTTTGTCATTTCTGCACGTGGAAATGTGTGTGGTGAAATGTCACTGACACGTAAATGAGTGTTTATGCAGACGCCACAGGGTGTGTATGTGCTGAAGGGCAAATTTGTGTGAGCGAGTGTAATGTCAGCCCGTGTAAATTTGTGTGCGCACGTGTGTATGAGTGCAAGTGTGGCGTCTATGAGTGCGTGTTTATGTTTAAGCACAGTAATGAGCGTGTGCGAGGTGTAAATTTGTGCGACCGCCACCTCCATACCACAGCAAATGCATTTACGCCCGTCCATCCATCACATGTCCGATGAACAGCGGCCATAGCGCAACGTGATTTGTAGCCAATCCATCTCCACCACCAGCATTCGTGCAAACAATATTAGTTCTACAGAACTACCACGTGGTGCATGTGTGGGTATTTGTTTACACTCTCATCGTCGGTGCACTTTCAAGGCAGCAGAGGCAGCCAGCCAGGGAGGGCTAAATTAGAACAGCAGCAGGCAGGCCACTAGCCCCCAGCACACGCGCACGCGCACACGCACACGCACGCACGCACGCACGCGCACACGCACACGCACACACATATCAGGGCTCGAAGTCAGACATAAAATTCCATGGCTTTTCCATGACCAGAATAGAGAATTTCCATGACCCCCTGTGAAAGCAAATGCACATGTATTTTGGGTGGATTTTTTTTTTTAAACCTCCGCGGTCATCAAATTCTGATAGCCAATCTCTCAAAACAACATTTTCAGGTGAGGAGAACACAATTATGGGGCCCGTTCTCTTTCTGGGCCCTAGACAACTGACTTATTTGTCCCACACCTGTCAGCTTCCCTGGCGGCAGGCCAGGCGCCTCACAATTTCCCTCCAGAATGACTGACTGGCTGACTGACTGGCTGGCTGACTGACTGACGGCATGGCTGACCGGCTGAGCAAACGGCTCTCTTCGGCGTCTATACACAGCAGCTTAGCCGCGTGTTAATCCCTGAGGGCCATGGCCTGGATTGGGTGCCAGTCTGCCAGAGAGGCCCTGCTGTCCACCAGGGCAGCGCCACGGCCACCGCACACACACACACCTCCACAATGCCCCCCTCCGTCAACACCTCTTTTGGCCAGACCCCGAGACCAGACCACAACTCAATCATCACCTCTTCTGGGACCAGGCTCATTACGAGCCGTTTGGGGCCAAACAACCTAGTGCCACCTGACACCCGCTGCTTAGCCTTGGGGACCGTGGAGCTTTTCACAGTGCAGGATAGAGAGGCAAGGTTTCAAAGTAAAAGAGCTGGGAGGTTAATTGATGGCGATTCAAGATTGGGGTGACTGAATTCAGGTGTCAATCGTAGTGGATCAGACTTTGGCATATTCAATCAATCAGCTGGCAAATCGCCATTCTAGACAAATGTTGTTGACAATGTTAGTTGAGCGCCAATGTTTTGGTTATGGGCCAAGTTAACACAGTGCAAATAGAGGTGGTATGTGAGATATGCACATTGAAAGACAGGTTTGAACCCATCACTGCCAGTGTTTAGAACAAACAAATCCTGAGGATTTCGTGATTACGAAAAATATTATACTTGGCTATAGTGGTCAAAACTATGGTATAAGGCAGCGTCTACATTGGACGCGTCAAGTCAAAGACTAATCTGCCAGCAATTAGCCCACCATGATCAATTGATTTTGCCAGGCATGGCTGTACAGTGATCATTCTAAAAAAATGCCCATTATTTTCAACATATGTAATGCAACTTGACTTAATGTAATGTAACGCATACAGTGCAGTTCCAACGTAAATCTTGCTTTTAGGTGCCAGAGGCTGCAGAATTGTTGTAGGCCAGTGCAGCACTGTTATGACTAGGACAGTAGAAGCAAGAGCTTTTTTTCCCCTCTTTCCTAACCTAACCTCACTACTGGTTTCACAAGTCTTCACGCCCTTCGAAAGTCTTAGAAAGTGGTTAAACTGTCTAACTCTGGCTTCCTGGGGCCTCATGTACAAAACTTACTGACGCACAAAAAAAGCTCCGTAAGTAACTTTCCACTAACATTTTCAGATGTACTAACACTGACTTAGCATGAAAAAGTGCATGTGTACAAAATTTCATGTGAAATCAGACTGATAAATCAGCAGGAAAACCTGTTTATGCATGGACTGATACATATAAGATTTTCAGAAGCAAATGCATTTTCATATGCATTTTCATTTACGCAACCACTCAGTAGGAAATCTATGAAAGTCTTAGTTTGTACATGAGGCCCCTGAGTAGTAGACCTGTCACTTACTGTACATGGAAGTCAATGTCACCAGTTGGAACATCTACTACAGGTATACCTGGCTGAAAAGCAGCGGACCAGAATCAGATTTTTTTTTTTTTTTATAAATATATTGTTAGGAGCTTTTATGCTTTTATTTGACAGGACAGTCGAAGATGGTGACAGGAAGCGAATGGGACAGAGAGACAGGGGAGGATCGGGAAATGACCTCGGCCGGACTCGAACCGGGGTCCCCGTGGGTGGGCATGCAAGCCCAAATGTGGGGGGCTTAGCGCACTGCGCCACAGCGCCCCCCAGAATCAGACTATTTACTGTCGCTAAATCCTCCTTCTCCTGCTAATATTGTATTTACAGTAAGTAACATGGAGGTTATTGTCCTAAATTAAGTGAATGGATGAACCTACTCCCTTGAGATGCCAACCAAATGACTTCAACTCTCCTACCAATGTGCCTACTACTACACAAAACAGCATGAAGCTCCCCTCAACAATACTGTGCCACCGCACCCACGACACGGCTGGACTCGTCACTCGACTCACCGTCTCATAGTCCTTGAGCGCGGCCTTGAACTTGCCGAGCGCCATGTTGGAGGTGGCGCGGCGGTAGTAGCCCTTGATGTAGTTCTTGTCCACCTCCAGGGCGCGGGTGGCGTCGGCCAGGGCGTAGCCATAGCACTCGGTGCGCAGGTACGCCAGGCTGCGGTTGCTGTAGAAGATGGCATTGTCCGAGTTCAGCTCGATCGCCTCCGTGTAGTACTTGATGGCGTTCTCATAGTCTTTATCTATGGAGAAACGGAAAACAACAGCACAAAAGCACAGGAGATATAAACACAGGTCAGTCAACTGCTGCAAAGGTGAAACTAAGTCGAACTTCAGTTTATTCTGTCTAGCAAGCAAAAGGCTTTTCGTTTGTTTTTACTCACAATGTTTCCAGTGTCCATTTAAGATGATTCAATCAACAACACACAAGGAGGTTCGGTTGATCCATCTTTTAATTACATTTCGTAGGTTTGCACTTTGTCTGGCTTCATGTGGTTAGAGCAAGAGTTAGTCATTAAATGCAAGTGCTGCTAAACCTAATTCATGGTCATTGTGCACCGTCCTTTCTCCATTACTGATTCTTGCTTCTGCTGTAAGAGTTGCAGTCAGTTTTCATGAGAAAAACGAACAAAATCATACAAGTCCATTGTGTGGCCATTCTGTGGAAGCGGTGAAAATGAAAATACAGATGTAATAACTTTTGTTCCTCTTCGGAGCGTAACTGCTCAGTGTGATGCTTGCCTCCCTGATTTACAGTGCTTGTATGACATGATGTTGTATGCCTGACACGCTATTGACCATCACAACATTTAATCACCCATCGCAAGTGATTTTGCCTTCTACTGGTAACACCAATGAGTACACATTGGAGATCACCACACTTCATTTTAGTTTAAAAAACAAACAAAAAACAACATGATCTAAATCTTAATGGTCACAAAGCACAATGTTTTCTGCCTACACAGAAGGGAGATATGCTGAATCGTGAACCCCTTGCTAATAGAAACCCCTTGCTGAAACCACCACTTTAACGGATATAATGGCACAGTGATGTGATCAGTGTCAACTCCAAACATTTTTTTTTCCCCTTTCGGTGTGGACATTCAGGAATCTTCAGAATCTTTCCCTAAGACTCGGTAGGGGAAAAATCTCTGCGGTGAAAATAGAAATAGCTTAGAGATGGAAAACAGCTGGATCATGACCAGAAAATAAAGCTAGGTAGAGATGCTGAAAAGAGCTGGTGGAAAACATCATTTGTCACTTCACACCTAAGCTTATCTACTTACTTCTGATCCATTTCACTGATAACCAGCTTCGTGCTACATTTGCAAACAGAGCTAAGGCAAAAGGTCACTTAAATCACGAAAAAAAGTAAGTTACTTCTGCACATGCGCGACTCCCATCCTCCTTCACATGCAAAGCACCTGTGTCCCTGTGCAACAAGTGCTAGGCTATTACACTTGTGCTCTATCAGTGTCCTATATGTGCCACTTGTGTTAGACTAGATGTACAGAGGGCACAGGGCATCCGCTCAACCCACCCCACACAACCAATAGGGCAAACCGGGCACTGTCTATCCAACTCATGCATTCAATACACAACAAGCTGCTCCTATATACAACGTGGACAAAGTCCATTTAATGCCAGATTACAGGTGCCGCCACATGGTCTTTCTGACCTTTGTGGCTGACATTTCTGGGGATGAGCTTTCGTGCATAATTTAAGACTTTTAGGTGATAGACTTCAAAGCTAATTTGGTGTCATGTGCTGACTGGCACTACTACTTTTCGTCACAACCATCTCATAAATTAAGCGTGCAACAGTATACTGACATTGAAAAACACTACCATAGGCCTGACAATTAATTAGAACCATCATCAATCTGTCCTTCTCAAAGACCGTGCTGTAAATGATAATGCGTGTTATCTGCGTTGATGGCTAGGGCTTGCCGCGTTACATCATAATCCTCCCAAGGGCATTCATTAAACTTCCTCTTAATCTGACCTGTTGGTCTACTGGCCCTAATTTAAGAAACTTTTGCAAAAACTAATAACCCATTTCTGCCTTCTCAAGAACACTTCATGCCAGCATAAATCATCATCATCAGAAGCATCATCATCATCATCATCATCATCATCGATACATTACTCTCTTGTACTCTACAAATATGACAGCAAGTGCAAACGGATGACGCATTCTGTTCTTCCATGCCTGTTTCAGACTTGAAGTCGGTGTCGCATAACTGACTTGCCCCCGCGTTTCTCTGTAATGTGTGTGCACAGCAAACTGTTGCCCTTCCCAATCTGGAAGAATGCATCCCCCGCGGGCAAGAGATGCAGCGCAAATGGCATCATCACGAGCCATTTGGCTGATGCCGTGTGGCCCCACAGCAATACGGTTTTGGGGCGCTCTAGAAACTGCGCTTTCATCACGTTGAGTGGTGCTATTCAACAGGCAAACAACTGCCGTGCTCAAGTGAACCCGCGATAATGACAAAGTCCGTGACAACAACTAACTTTAAAATAGCAGAAGGAGCACAAAAGCCCGATGAATCTGACTGAATATAACGAGTGTGTCCAGCAGGCACACTGGGATGCTTTCAATGAATGTGGGCCTAATTGCGAACAAATTGTGAACTATCACAGCGGGATTCAATAGATTGTCCCATAATTGAGGGGAAAAAATACCAGTTATGTAATGGGACGTCCAAAGATTTGTCTAGCATGAGAAACGTGAAATGACATCTACAGCATCCCACTAAACATTGGACGTCGTATAGACGTTGAAATTAGGTCTAAATTGCGTCCGTCGGTCCATGACCAGTTTTGGACCTTAGAATGACGTGCAAACTAGGTCCATAATTTGGACGTCTAATAATGACCCTATTTGTACGTCATTATGAAGTTCAAAATTCGGACGTCAGTCTAGGTCACTTTTTTGGACGTCAAAAACAGGTGAGGGAAATCGACATGATTGTTGTTGCTGTTTTTTTTGCTTTGTTTTTAAATAGTAGTTTTCCTAGTGTTTTTCTGTTCATATCGGGTGGGGAAAGAGTGTGTGGCAATCCCAAACCAGACATACTCTCCAACTTATGACGGTGCATGTTCAGGTCCTTCTTGCTGGGAGGAATGCTTTCTCTCTTTTTTTTTAGATGGGAATGCTGGGGGTTGAGCTGATTGCTAAAATCGACAGTATTCAAACAATAAAACAAGGGAAATATTTCATTTGGTGTGCAATGAATCTAAACTATATGAAAGTTAAATTTTTATCCTTATGGAAATTTTTTATCGTATGCAGGACCTGATTCAAACCGCCAAAACAAAAAGAAGGCGGTGATACTTCTTCAAAACGTAGAGCCAATTGGCGCAGCCAGTGGAAGCACCTCCCATAATCTTTGGAAGCATATTCATAATCATAAGCACGATCCTTCACCCTTCACTACTAGCGCAAGCAAGAAGAACGACGAGCCAACAGCGAGAAGTGATACAGACAGCGACATAACAGGTAAGTTCGGTCAGCAATAGACCAAATATTTTACTAAAGCTCCCAGTTGATGTTAATCGTCATTTATGAACATAGCAACTCTGGGTGGAATACAGAGTCGTTTTAACGCCAGTATGAGCAAGCAACGACACTCCGGTTGGAATGCGTTAGCTTGTTGTCGCTACGACATAGCATTGCAACTGCTAAGGTTAGCTTTTCAGTACAGTCCGTTCAACGAAGCTGACGAAAACTTGGTAACACGTTATTATGACACGGTTTGTGCTATCTTCAAGGTAGAGAGATTTGGCAGAGAAGTTAAAATTGGCTGTGGTTTTGGTGAGCAGCCTGGGAATCATGTGGTGGTATGCGCGCTAACCACAAGTGCTATTAGAGGTGTTAACCACACGTGTGTTCGCGCCACAACTTAGCATTGCATCTGTTAAGGAGCTTTTGAGCACAGCCCATATAGCGAAGCCGTAGAAAAGTTGGTAACATTATGATGTTACAACATGGCAGTTCATGGAGTCTTAAAGGTACAATTTTGGCGGAGAGGTTCAAAATGGCTGTGGTTTTGCTGAATATCTAGGTGTTGGCGTGCATGCTAACTGATAACACTAGCACTTCCCGAGGTTTTTACCTCACCACACAGAAGCCAGTTTCTCATCGAAACACCATTTTAAAGCTGGTTGATTTTACCATAGCGACATTGTTGATATGATTTTCACTACGCACGCTGCATTCAATATAAGCGAGTTGGAAGGTGGTGAACAGATTTTAGTCAATAAAAGGTTGAGGGAAATGTGTCTGAAGGTCCTTTATGTAACGGGTGCCAAGCCAACTAGCAGAGTTGGCGGTAGAACGTTGGTAAAAAACCTCAGTAGCAGTTGGCGGTAGAACGTGCTGTGCCTCTCGTGTTCGAACGGGGTAATAGCTAGTTGACTGGAGTGTCACGGAGTGTAAGTGGAGAAGACATCAGTCACGGTGACTGTCATTTTGCACAGTTCGCTCCCCACGGGTCACGAACCGGCGACACTCCAGTCAACTACCCAGACAACATCCAGCTCAAGGTAGATTCCTATCAGACAAATTCCCTAGACTTGAGACGGCTTCGACATAATCAGTGTGTGTGTTTTGAAAGATAAGAGGTCTGTGCCATATGTAGTAACTCTTTCATTTTGTGCATCTAATTCAGTCTTATCCCTTTTTTCAGGTGGTGAGAGCATCTTAGTCAAGTGAGGTGTGTGGCAAGCCAGAAGGTACGGTTTATGTCCTTGTTCTTACATAAATGCACATGCGGCACCAGTAAACACTCAAACTGATTAACGACACTATGTCTACAGATGGCGCAGAAAATGAGAGAATGGCGAAAACGCAAAAGGGAATTGGACGAACTTCTATGCTGTTCAGACAGCGAAGATGAAGATGAAAGCATTGAAACAGCAGTAGTTGATTCTGGGGGAAGTCAACCTACAGCTAGTGAGAGCGTTCCTGAGACATCTTTTGATCTTGACTCTGATGTGGCTTGCTTGTCCACTACGGATTCTGAATATGGTGATGATGATTATGAGGAGGAGGAGGAAGCATTTGAAGGGGGGATTAGCAGCTTTGAAGTTGACCTGAGGCAATGGGCCACAGAGCACAAAGTGACACACAGGGCTCTTAACGGTTTGTTGTCCATTTTAAGAAGAGAGGGACACCACTTGCCAGTGGATTGTCGGACACTCCTAGCTACACCTCATCAAAAAACAACAGAGTCTAAATGTGGAGGGAACTACAAGTATTACGGCCTAGAAGAGGGAATCAGGGGTTTCTTAAGTCTCATGGACAGTAATGACGTGCACCTGACTGTGAACATCGATGGCATCCCACTGTTTAAAAGTAGTGGACTCCAATTCTGGCCAATACTTGTCAAATGTGGCCGTTTCGATCCTGTTATTGTGGCTATGTTTTGTGGGAAAGGCAAGCCAAGCCCACTTGACGACTTTCTGGACGACTTTTTGAAAGAGTACAAAAGTATAAAAGATAACGGTGTGTTGTATGAAGGCCAGACCTATAATATCAACATTGATGCCCTCATCTGTGATGCACCAGCGAGGGCATACCTGAAATGCATAAAGGGCCATGCGTCATACGAGAGCTGTGAACGATGTGCGGTCCAAGGTACCCGGGTGGAGAGAAGAATGGTCTTTGGGGATCAAGAAGCCACTTTACGGACTGATGACGGTTTTGCCAGAATGCAATACAGGAACCACCAAACTGACCTCAGCCCCCTCATTGCCGCAGGAATTCCTGGTGTGAGTTCCTTTGTTTTGGATTACATGCATATGGTGTGCCTTGGGGTAGTCAGGCGCATGCTGGTCTACTTAACTCGTGGCCCAAAAATATGCCGGCTATCTGCGAGGCAGAAAGATGCAGTGTCTCAAAAACAAATTGGACTGAGAGGCAAAATGCCAAGTGAGTTTGCTCGGCAACCACGTGGCCTACAAGAAATGGACAGGTGGAAAGCCACTGAATTTCGCCAGTTTCTTCTCTACACAGGACCCGTTGTGCTAAAATCTGTGATGTCCCCTGAAAGGTACAAGCATTTCCTGTCCTTATCAGTAGCCATGTCAATACTGCTGGAGTCGGATGACAAGATTCGAAACGCCTATCTCCAGTATGCTCGTGACCTCATCAAACACTTCATCACCTGCTGTGATCTTCTCTATGGCAAGACATTCTCTGTGTACAATGTGCATGGACTATCGCATCTTCATGAAGACGCCAGCCACTTCAATTGCTCGCTCAATGACATCTCCTGTTTTCCATTCGAAAACTACCTCCAACAGGTGAAGAAGGATGTGAGAAGTGGGAGAAATCCTCTCGAACAAGTGACCAGGCGTTTGACAGAGCGCGAACATTCGGCAGTGAAAAATCACAAAACTCGCCCCCAAGTGTTTATTTCTGCGAAGGAACGGGACAGCTGTTTCCTCTTGGAAAATGACAGATTTGCCTTTGTTCAGCGAAAAAATGCAGACGGTACCTTGGCTTGCAAAATCCTTCACCAACGTCACACCTCGCCCTTGTTTCACCAGCCATGTAGCTCTGCACTTTTAAATGTCGTGTGCATAGGAAGTGGTCATGTGACGATGAAAAATTGCCTGCTGCGGGAAGAGGATTTGTTCCGCAAGGTGGCTTTCCTCCCCCAAGAATGTGGTGGTGCTGTCCTGATACCACTTCGCCATGGCCCGGAAAAGGCCAATTAAAGGTTCAGTTTTCATTTTTTTGAAATTATATCCCATCTGTTTTATTCTCTGGTAACCTGCATGTCCTTTTGCACTGCAGCATGGTCTGGTCTCTGGTTAAAACATGTGTTTCTTTTAACTCTCTTCCTCCTTTCACACATAACAAAACCTTCTCAACCTCAACTCCACTAATTTCACTGGTAGCTGTTTACTTACTGGTAATCCTACCTTTCCCAATTTGTATTGTGGCAGGTGTGAATTTCTGTCACTTCCAGCATGCATATATGTTGTGTGTGTGTGTGTATATCCACTGTTTTGCTAAATGCTCAGGGCTAAAAATAAATAAATAAATGTATAGGGTTTAAAAAAATGTGTAACTTAAATTAATATGCGTATGTCCTATTTTACAGGCAATGTATGCAAAGGCTGTCTGGAAGGAGGGGAACATAGAGGAGGAGGGTGTTATTCCAGATAAATGGATCGATAGGGAGAAAAAAATAGTAAAATGGCCACAGATGAGCAGCACTAAAACGGAGAAAGCCATGAAGGACAGGATCACCCCACAACCTGACTGGTTGACCTTCCCGTTAGTTAAAGTAAAATTTACATCAGGTAAGTACTGTTTTGATTAATATAACAATAACAGTTAAAGTAAAATTTACATCAGGTAAGTACTGTTTTGATTAATATAACAATAACATTACTTGTATGTCCAAGTCAAAATATACTTGAAGTTTGAGACGGTTTTTTTGGGGTTTTTTTTAAGTTCAATTATTTTGCTTTCAGATAATCGCCGGGAATGTGAAAATTATGACCTAACTAGTCAGGCGGAGGATGACAATGAGGAGGATGTGTGTGTGTTGAAGAGGACCCGGACAAAGAAAAAACTGCCCGCTGATTTTGTTAGAAATGGTATGTTTTCTCATTCTCTAGTAATTCATACATTATGTAAGACAAATTTGGCCTGTAATTTCACACAGAAATGTTTCCAACCACATTTTGCAGGACTATCTGACTCTGACGAAGAGGATGGTGACAGAGGTAATATTTTTTACAATGACTTATGAGTTTCCAGTTTCAAAGAGAAATTCTGGCTAGAATGGGCCTTACCCTTGCCAAAAGCAGTGTAGTACTGACATATGTCAAAATGTAATCCTTGGTCAGTAGTGCAAGGGAAATGTTGAGACAGCATTTTAAGCAGTAACTTGCATTACTCAATTTACTCTTGCTGGCCTAAGCCAACCAAATGGATTAGTATTGGGTATTGCTTTGTTCTCGAGCAGGTGTAAACCGAGAAATGAAAGTCTTAAAATACTGTCTGTAAACATGTCCAGCCAGTCTTGCACCAATATTTCGATTTGACACATGACCATACTTAACAACTTCCAGCAAAGGAATATAGGTCCATACGTGCCGAAATTCCCCTTACAATTTGATGAAAATGCTGGCGATGAGCATGCTTTCTTTTTTTTTTGTTCTTCTAAGCCCTAGGTGTTGAGCTGCCCAACTTCCCTGCTCCACCGCCAAAAGTGCAGAATACAGCTGAACCAGATATGTCTTGTGAGTACTCAGGGTTCCCAAGCATCCTGGAAAACAATAACATTTACAGGTGGCTATGCCAGGCATGGAAACACCTGGAAACTGATTAGAATGTATATTTCCCAGAAAAGCTATTTTTCCTTGGGAAATGATTTGTATTTTGCCACCCATGCAGATATACTACATTTTGGTGCTTATTTTGTAGTTTTGAATCCTTGAATAAAGATGAGTCAAATATCGCCCTATTGTGCTCTCAAAAGTATGATATAATTTTGGAAAAAATAATTTAAATGGGAGCAGATGGACAACACAGGTCCGAATGTACTGCAGTTCCCCATGCAATTTGATGAAAATGTTGACAATTAGCATGCCTTCTTTTTTTGTTGTTCTAAGCTCTAGGTGTCGAGTTGCCGACGTTCCCTGCTCCACCACCAAAAGTGCATCCTACTCAGAAGAACACAGCTGAATCATTCTTGAACATGTCTTGTGAGTACTTATGATTCCCAAGCATCCTGGAAAACTTTAACATTTACAGGTGGCTATTCCAGGCATGGAAACATCTGGAAACTGATTAAAATGTATACCGTAAATCCTCAAATAGTAGCCTGGCCCCAAATTGAGGCCTGCCTCTATTAGTACCTTGATCTGAAACAATTTCAATAAATTAAAGCCTATTGATTTTGTTTTAAAATACGCCTTTGAAATGTATCCTGCCTCTATGTGTAGCCTGGTCCAAACACATTTTTTGTTAATAGTAGCCCCGCTACTATTTGATGAATTACGGTATGTCCTGGAAAAGCTATTTTTGCTTGGAAAATGATTTGTATTTTGCCACCCATTCAGATATAGCAGAAAAGCACCCCCCTCAGGACACGGCTGTACTAGACAACTCCCTCTGCATGTCTAGTCCTGGTGGGTATTTACTTCTCCCTTTGCAATATTCACTATACACATTACACGAGACGGTAGCTATAGGCTCAATCATGGTTCAGTTTGGTCTGGTGGAGCATGGGAATGGGGAAACTTCAACTCTGGAGTAAGAAGTAAAGCCCATCTTTTGTTTACATTTGGATAATTTTCCTCTGAACTATCATTCTAAAGGGTCATATAGGTTGTTCACAACTTCCAGCTTTATTGCTCAATCTGGCACAAATCGATGAGCGGTCAATGCAAACTCTCGTTTCAAGCAGCACTGTCAGGGTTGGATGAAAAGAAATCAAAAGTGTCTTCACTATTAAATTAATGGGTAGCTTGAGCAATACAGCTGAAAGATTTAAAGGATCACTTTGTTCATTTACAACATTCAGTGTTCATCTCATCATCTTGCTATTTTATTAGGCCTTGTGAAGGACACACTGTGTTTTTCAGGATCTCGACACCCAGCCCAACGAAGGTCCAGGTCCAGATCACAGCACAGATTTGTCACCAGACGTAGGACCAGATCTGGCAGCAGCAGTGATGGTACCAGCACCAACAGTTCTGGCAGCAGCAAGATCCATCACAGACCAAGGCCAAGTGAGTTGGTTTACCCTACAGCTCGGTGACCCACTAGACCTGTCCATATTATGGTCCTGACCCATTTGTTGAGAGCCACTGCATTAAAGTATAGTTTAAGAATTGACCTTAGCCTTATTGAAGACACTGCTTTGGTTTTGAGCTCAACTCTTGTTTCCGTTACAATATTGCAGTTACGTTATCATTGGCGATTTCTTAACATACTTCCTGTGGTGCAGATGCTGAGAGTGGCGGCGAGAGAGCCCATTCCACAGAGAGACGAGGATTCAGCGGGACACCCAGCTCCTGGCGTGATGGCAGCCCCCGAAATCACAGACCAAGGCCAAGTGAGTTTGGTTTACCCTACAGCTCTGTGACCGACTATGGACCTCTCCAATGACCCACTTTGGGTCCTGAGCCACTGCATTAAAGTATAGTTTAAGAATTGATATTCACCCTTTTGAATACAAGGGCTTTGGTTTTGTTTCTGTTAGAATATTACAGATGAATTATTTCTCTTCCAATGAGGCCAAAATCTGTTAGGTTATCATTGGTGATTTCTTAAACATACTTCCTGTGGTGCAGATGCTGAGAGTGGCGGCGAGAGAGCCTATTCCACAGAGAGACGAGGATTCAGCGGGACACCCAGATCCTGGCGTGATGGCAGCCCCCGAAATCACAGACCAAGGCCAAGTGAGTTTGGTTTACCCTACAGCTCCGTGACTCACTTTAGGTCCTGACCCACCAGTTAAGAGCCACTGTAGTAGAGTTTAAGAATTGACATTCACCTTTTTGAAGACAGTTTCTGTTAGAAAACTCAGGGTTCTCACAGGTGCTTGAATTCCTTGAAAATGCTTGAATTTGTTATGAAGTGGTTGAAAATGCTTGAAAGTAAGGGAAGAGTCTAACTCAATAATGCAATTAAGAGAAATAAAACAACTAATTCCCAAGCGGCTTCACGCTTGATTTGATCGCTTTACATGCTAAAAGTCAGACTCGCATCATTAAGCCTTACAGCGGCACCCATGACCCTAATCTTGACATGGGCACGTACGAATGGTAGGATACCGCTAAAAGGTGCTGGAAAAACAGGAAAAATGGTAGCCTGATAAACCAGCCTAAATGTGAGACTGGATACGTAATTTAGTCTGACCCCGACGAACGATACAACCGGAGGACTGTTGATGAGCACAACCCGTTGTTTTTCGAATCATATCAGTGCATATAGGCTGCGCGTTGCTCACTCACCCTGCCCGCTTGGATTCTATTTCTAAACACATTCGTCGTTGCTCACTCAAAACCCCGCCCGCTTGCATTCAAAACAAATCTCTGCGCTGTGATTGGTTATGCCACACTTCTGGCACAATGTTCAAAAATGTTCGCGGGTCGAGGCCAGACCATCCCGCAAGACAATGTTTTTTGCCGTCCAGCGGGTGCCGCTGGTATACCAGGCTAGAAAAATGGTGCTAGAAGGTACTTGAAAAGTGCTTGAATTTGTTCATGCAAAATGGTGGGAACCCTGAAAATTGCAGATGTTATTTCTCTTCCAATGTGGCCAAAATCTGTTATCATTGGTGATTTCCTAAACATACTTCCTGTGGTGCAGATGCTGAGAGTGGCGGCGAGAGAGCCTATTCCACAGAGAGACGAGGATTCAGCGGGACACCCAGCTCCTGGCGTGATCGCAGCCCCCGAAATCACAGACCAAGGCCAAGTGAGTTGGTTTACTGCACAACTCTTTTTGTTTCTGTAAGAATATTACAAACGGGGGGAAGTCGTAGCTCAGTGGTTAGAGCATTGGAATGGCAACCCAAGGGTTCCCAGAGTACGGCTGAAGTGCCCTTGAGCAAGGCGCCTAACCCCCACACTGCTCACTGGGCGTCTCTCAGCAGGCAGCCCACTGCTACGGACTAGTGTGTGTACTTCAATGTGATTTACTTGTCCAAATAGGATAAAGTGCAGAGAGAATTTCCCCCAGGGGACCAAAATTGGCTTCTCTTTATTATTTCTCTTCCAATGAGGCCAAAATCTGTTAGGTTATCATTGGTGGTTTCTTAAACATTCTTCCTGTGGTGCAGATGCTGAGAGTGGCGGCGAGAGAGCCTATTCCACAGAGAGACGAGGATTCAGCGGGACACCCAGCTCCTGGCGTGATCGCAGCCCCCGAAATCACAGACCAAGGCCAAGTGAGTTGTTTTACCCTACAGCTCCGTGACTCACTTTAGGTCCTGACCCACCAGTTAAGAGCCATTGTAGTAGAGTTTAAGAATTGACATTCACTTTTTTGAAGACGCTGCTTTGGTTTTGAGCTCAGCTCTTGTTTCCGTTAGAATATTGCAGTTACGTTATCATTGGTGATTTCTTAAACATACTTCCTGTGGTGCAGATGCTGAGAGTGGCGGCGAGAGAGCCCATTCCACAGAGAGACGAGGATTCAGCGGGACACCCAGGTCCTGGCGTGATGGCAGCCCCCGAAATCACAGACCAAGGCCAAGTGAGTTTGGTTTACCCTACAGCTCCGTGACCGACTATGGACCTCTCCAATGACCCACTTTGGGTCCTGAGCCACTGCATTAAAGTAGAGTTTAAGAATTGATATTCACCCTTTTGAATACAAGGGCTTTGGTTTTGAGCTTAACTGTTTTGTTTCTGTTAGAATATTACAGCTGTATTATTTCTTGATTGATTCGCTAAAAGTCAGACTCGTATCATTAAGCCTTACAGCGGCACCCATGACCCTAATCTTGACATGGGTACATACGATTAGTAGGATACCGCTAAAAGGTGCTGGAAAAACAGAATAAATGGTGCTGGAAGGTACTTGAAAAGTGCTTGAATTTGTTCATGCAAAATGGTGGGAACCCTGAGTATTGCATTATTGCGTTATTTCTCTTCCAATGAGGCCAAAATCTATTAGGTTATCATTGGTGATTTCTTAAACATACTTCCTGTGGTGCAGATGCTGAGAGTGGCGGCGAGAGAGCCTATTCCACAGAGAGACGAGGATTCAGCGGGACACCCAGATCCTGGCGTGATGGCAGCCCCCGAAATCACAGACAAAGGCCAAGTGAGTTTGGTTTACCCTACAGCTCCGTGACTCACTTTAGGTCCTGACCCACCAGTTAAGAGCCACTGTAGTAGAGTTTAAGAATTGACATTCACCTTTTTGAAGACACTGCTTTGGTTTTGAGCACAACTCTTTTTGTTTCTGTAAGAATATTACAAACGGGGGGAAGTCGTAGCTCAGTGGTTAGAGCATTGGAATGGCAACCCAAGGGTTCCCAGAGTACGGCTGAAGTGCCCTTGAGCAAGGCGCCTAACCCCCACACTGCTCACTGGGCGTCTCTCAGCAGGCAGCCCACTGCTACGGACTAGTGTGTGTACTTCAATGTGATTTACTTGTCCAAATAGGATAAAGTGCAGAGAGAATTTCCTCCAGGGGACCAAAATTGGCTTCTCTTTATTATTTCTCTTCCAATGAGGCCAAAATCTGTTAGGTTATCATTGGTGGTTTCTTAAACATTCTTCCTGTGGTGCAGATGCTGAGAGTGGCGGCGAGAGAGCCCATTCCACAGAGAGACGAGGATTCAGCGGGACACCCAGATCCTGGCGTGATGGCAGCCCCCGAAATCACAGACCAAGGCCAAGTGAGTTTGGTTTACCCTACAGCTCTGTGACTCACTTTAGGTCCTGACCCACCAGTTAAGAGCCACTGTAGTAGAGTTTAAGAATTGACATTCACCTTTTTGAAGACACTGCTTTGGTTTTGAGCTCAACTCTTGTTTCCGTTAGAATATTGCAGTTAGGTTATCATTGGTGATTTCTTAAACATACTTCCTGTGGTGCAGATGCTGAGAGTGGCGGCGAGAGAGCCCATTCCACAGAGAGACGAGGATTCAGCGGGACACCCAGCTCCTGGCGTGATCGCAGCCCCCGAAATCACAGACCAAGGCCAAGTGAGTTGTTCAAAGACTGCAATTTTCATCAAAATGCCTGTCAGTAGCATTGATGTACAGTAGTGCGCAAAATAAAAGTCAAGAAATGAATTGTTTTTTCAATAGCATCGTTGACCTGTCTTGGCAAATTCAAGATGTCCTTAATGCATTTGTGTTCATTTAAAGGTGCACTGTGTGATTTTTAGTTGTTTATTTCCAGAATTCATGGCACCCATTCTCTGACGTTACCTTTTTCATTAATACTTACCACCACCATACAATTCTAAGTAGTCATTATGACTCGGAAAATTGTGCTTTCCATACATGAAAAGGGGGGTGTTCTCCGTGGTCCGCCATTTTGAATTTCCAGAAATAACCATTTTTAGCTGCAAAAATGACTCTACTTGGGCCATACTAGAAAATCATTACTTAGTAAACTTTCATGAACAGATCAAATTTGGAAATAGGCAATCCAGTTTCAATGAGCAGCATAGTTGCAGTACCTTTTTGACCATTTCCTGCACAGTGTACCTTTAACTATAGTGTAGTGAAGTTGAAGGATTTTGACATTTACTCACCTTTTTTACACACTTATTATTTTGATTTTAACTGTATTCCTGTTGTTTAGAATATTCCAGATGTATTACTTCGTATTATTTCGCTCCCAATGTGGCACAAATCTGTTAAGTTGTCATTTAGTGATTTCTTAAACATACTTTCTGTGGTGCAGATGCTGGGAGTGGGAGTGGAAAGTGGGCGTTCCCAATGCCGTGGGATGGTAAGTGTGTAATCTTATCATGAAAGGCCGCTGAGCTAGACACTTAAGAAAAATTACCACCACTTTTCATTCTACTTTTTGATTATTAGTGGCTTCCAGGGTGGGAGTAAAATATATTCATGTATGAATTGATTGTTATCCTCTACAATTTTGTATTGATTCATAAATGGATCAATATATTCATAAAACGAGTGATCTTTTAACGTTTGCACTCACAGGGTTACAGCAAGCATTGTAGCAAGTTTGTTCTGCTAGATGAATTGACGCAGAAACTTTTGCTCTTAACCTAAAATGACGCTGGCGAAGCTGAAACAAAAACTGTTATGAAACGGCTAGCTTGCCTTGCTATTCAAATCTGCTTTTTTTTTCAGTGTACCAGAAGAAAGTGTTGGGACTACTGCTTGACCTTCGCAATCACTACAAGATGGCACAGCCTACCTCGTCTACCGTCATAGAAAGGATGAACACTATGGAGGAGTTTGATGAATCAGAAGAACAGCTGTCTGAGAAGGAAACCTTTGACGCCCTGGTAGGTTTTACAAGTCTGAAATAACGGAAGTACTTGCACACTGCTGGATTCCTCTGGTGACCGTCAGACAACTTGTATTGTGTACTTGTTTCAACAGGTGAAGAAAATAGCAAAAATTGGGGGGAAGACTACCAAGGACTGTGTCCACAAAGTTCTTGACGGGTATGTTTCAACATTGAGAAATGACAATAGTATGTTCCCTTTTAAATGGTTGAACTTTTTTGCTTTTGCGAAGGACCAGGCTGCAGGTTTTCATTAGCAGTGTCCCTATTGTGAGTAACAACAGATGAGAAATAAATTCTAGAAGACTGCAACAAATATTGAAGTAATATTTCAAAGCATCCCTCTTCTTAATGATAAGACGGCAGACTAACCATGACAGACTGGTAGAACATTAGTAGCAGTCTTTTGCAGACACCAAAGGATCTCGCTTCGCGAGGAAGTGAGCCTGCTCTGGCCTTTTCTGTAGAGTGCATCTTAATTAGTTGTCCGATTTTGTTGTCCAGGTGGTGTACCCCTAGATACTTGAAGGTGCAGACTGTGTCTCCACGGAGCAAATGTAGTTTGAACTGTATATTCAAACTGGTTTATAAATGTTGTTTATTTTTCTTCAGCCTTTTCACCAATACCCTCATGAGCCATTTCAACATGAAGGGCAGGGGGAAAAAAGGCAAAAAACCCTTGGAGACCACCAGGATTTACAGGGCAATACAAGGTAAACCTGTATTTTATGTGGAAGAGAAGAACATCTTTGTTTTGGTATTCTTTTCACCAGTTTCACATTGTTTTTGGATGAGGCCTAGTGCATGAATGGGTTGATGGCTTGTGACATCCCTCTTCACATTTCAGAGGTTTTCAACAGGGTTTGGGTCTGGAGTTAAAGTGATACTGTCACATTTTTGGAAATAAACTTATTTTTCACCTCCCCTTGAGTTAAATAATAGGGCTTTACCGTTTTCCTGTACTTTCAACCATTCTCTGGGTATGGCAGTACAAAGTTTACCTCCAAGCTAGCAGTTAACATTGAGTTCTATGAGACCAGCTGGCGGCTAACTGGTCTCATAGGACTCAATGTTAACTGCTAGCTTGGAGGTAAAATTTGCATTGCCATACCCAGAGAACGGTTGAAAGTACAGGAGAACGGTAAAGCCCTATTATTTAACTCAAGGGCAGGTGTAAAATGAGCTTAATTCCAAAAATGGGACAGTATCACTTTAAGGCAGGCCATGACTGTATTTATCGGGTAGTCCTCCATCTAAACCACTTGACCAGGCTTTGTGGCTTGATGCATTGATCCACTTTACAAACTGTCCTCAGAGTTTAGAGGCATTGTCAGAACAAAAGGAAGCAAGTTTTTGTCCCATGTAACTTTGTATGTTGCTGCAGTCACTCGTCACAGAGCCTAATCTGCCCAATTCAGCCCTTTTTTGCACTTGCTGTAAATGTTGGTAGAGAAGAGGTGGTGATATGAGGGTGCTTCAGCAAGGCTGGAATTCGTCAGATTTATGTTTGCAAAGGGCATGTTACTGAAGATGCAAGCAAAGTAATCTGGGGAAGAAAACGTGTGTCTACTTTGGCAATGTCCCTCAACTGAAGATGGTCTTTTTCAGCAGGACTGTGCTCCAGGTCAGATTAAGGAATTAGTATGTGGATGAAGGACCACCAGATCAAGACCGTGTCATGGCCAGACCAATTTCTGGGGCCAAGTCACAAGCCCTTAAACAGCAACTGTTTGCACCATGAGTGTACTTGAGTCATCCAAGAACAATTTGAAAGGCGTGATGAAATGCATGAACATTTGGGAAATGTCAGTTTATAGAATGAAATGACAATGTTCATTTTACTCAAGCTCATGCCCATCAGAAGTAAACTCAGAAAAGAATGAATTCCTAAGTGGTCTCTTAATTTCTTCCCAGGCTGTTTTTTTCCCTTAGATATGCGGACTTGGTGTATGAACGCAGTTTTCCATTGTATATTTCTTTATTTGTCTTTTTCTGCTTGCACAGATGGAGTCATGCAGTTTGACCAGACGGCCACAGCAGAACTGATCAAGACCTATGCCCAAGAGCACTTGAAACATGCACCGCAAAGGAGAGGAGGGGGGGGCTTCACAAGCCCTTAATGATGTTGTTGTTGATGTGGTGGTGGTGGTTTTTTTTAAGGAATTAAAGTATTTCAATCACATTGACTGGACTAGTGTGCTTATGACTCTAGTGTGCTTATGACTAGCTGCCTTTGACTATATATAAATGAATGTTAGGAAGGAAAAATGTGTGTTTGAAAAGATTCATGGTTCAAGATCAGGGCACACAGCCCGAGACGTTGGAAATGAAGAAATGAAATGGGAGCCTGGTGCTGCGGATTTAACTTTATTAGTCCAGCACCCAATTTTAAACGGCCGTGTGTTTTTATTGACTGGTTTTGCAGTAATTCTTGATCCTTTGCTATAAAGATAAAGAAAACAGTTGGGATTGGATTGATTTATCATGACTATATAATCATGTCACGCAGTGGTGTAGTCTACTTTTTTATGTTGGGTATACTGTATATTTGAGCATTTTTTGAAGTGGGTATACTGTATATATTTGTGCTATTCAAAACAATGGATCAATCCATTTTAAGTGGGTATACTGAAATCCCTTAAATTTAGAAGTGGGTATACTCCGTATACCCGGGTTCTACGAAGACTACACCACTGATGTCACGGTCAATGGTCCAGAACGTAAGAATTTGCTTCCCGTACAAGTTGATTTTAATTGAAGCTTCATGTTGCTGCTCTACAGCAGAAATAATGCAGGAGTATCATTGAATGTCTTCATCTGAAAACTTCGGTTTTCTGTTCTGTCATTCTGTTTCTGAAGTCATCTGCTTGCTTGTGAAATAATGCCATACCACCTTCTGAAATGAGACCAGTATGCATAGAAAAATAACAGTGCGAGATCAAAGTCTAAAGTGGGTCCAAATTTGAAGTCAAAAAGACGTCCACAAAGATGACGTCAATAAAACCACCTACAAAATGACGTCAAAAACATGTCCTCTAAGACCCTATTTGGCCTAGAGATGACTCTAATATGGACGTAGTACAGACGTCACAAATGGACGTCCAATAGACGTCCGAAAAAGACGTCGTCTGGAGTAACAGTCTGCACCTTCAGATGACTTAAATTATACGTCCAAAAATGACCTAAAAAAGACGTCCTATAAACGTCATTTTGTTTACTGGGAAAAGCGTCCTTACATGGGATTATCGTAAGTAAACAAATACAGCGCATCTTGCGTAGCCTACTAAACAAGAAAGTGGACAGCGACATTCAAATATGAGTCTTCCTTCCGTCCGTCCGTCCTTGTGTGATTTCGGATGGCATGAAATTAATTTTTTGGCATCTTCTGTGGTAGAATATGTTGGCTCGAGTAGGCTGGAATTTCTGAGCGCTAGTTCTGATAGTTGGATGATGAGCAAATGGTTAGCATGCTATTAATGCAGCTAATTTTAAGCCTATGTGACTAAAAACTAAAGTTGGCTTTATTGTAACAAAACGTTCAAAGTCCGTCACAGCGCCGTGTTCAGGTCCGTGAATTAACTCCTTGAACTTTACGAGACATGCACATGTCTTTTCATTCAATGACAATCTGCTGTTTTGGGCAATGAATGACTTGACATTGCCTCGGAGATAGCAACAGCTAAGTTAGCAGTTCGCGCCGACTCCGAAAATGGCTATGGGCTCGTGTCTACACCAACTGTGCTGCTTAGCCAGGTGGGTAACTGAAAGTGGCGATGGTTGAGTTCTTGCAACAGTGGACTGCACGGCAGCATATCGTTACAATCCCTCTTGCACCTGTTTACAAGCTAAGTGGTTCTAGAGTAGGTGCGTTAATATGTGCAAATTTCAACACCCAGTGAGGGGTGTGTGAAAGTTTGCAAGTTGGAGCTATGGCATGGAATTTAGCTAGCACGCGTCCCTCACCCATCTGGCTGGAGCCAAGATAGGCTTACTGCAGTGTGCAGCGCCAGCCTGCTTAGCTTGCTGAGGCTAGCTGGCTAAGCTACCGGCTTCATGTGCTAGAAATTTCCACTGTACCACACTGACACGTCGCGCTGAATTCTCAGATTACCAAAGGGTCTCCAGGTAAATCAACCAAGCAATAGTTCTGTAACAACAACCTGTATGTGTTTTGCCGTACCTTTAAAGTAAGTATTCGCCTTCTCCTTGAGTTTCTCAGCATTGGCATTCCGTTCCTCCTCCGCCATCTTCTCACTGCCGCTATCCGTCACGCTCGCCATTGCCGTTGACTGCAAGGTCGCAAACTACGGTGAGAAGACACCAGTCGTCGCAAATCACTTTAGGTTGCCATCTCTTGCCACAGACATACAGTAGGCCTAGGCATAACCCTGGTGAATTATTATAACATTTCCACCAAAAACGTCCTTGGGGAAAAGCTGAATAATTTGCCAAATGTATCTGTAACACATTTTGGTCTATAATCATTTGGTAGGCCATGCCTAATTATTTGAGCATGGTTCATTAGAAATGACTCACTGTCACTTATGAACAGGTGATTAGCCTATATGATTAGTGATTAGATTCCAAGCAAGAATTTCTGAAAAGCTGCCAATAGTAGGCTAGAGTGGATCTGTCACTGTCACTAGTAGGCCTAGGCTATTTCCCTCCGAGCCTTGTAATATACCAAATTATCCTTTAGGAGGCGCTCAAACTCTTACTATTTCCCATGTGGGCCTACAGCCTGTGGAATATGCAACACGTTTTATCAATGACAAGAAACGAAACAAAACAAACAAAAAAACAGAGAGAAAAAACATTCACAACCTATGCTGATTTATGGCTTTGTCATTTCCTTTCCAGCAACACCAAGCGTCTCCTGTACAAACAGACCTTTTCCCCTCCTTTGCTCCTTCCCCCTATCACAATGTCAACCGCCTTACACCCCGTTGATTAAGCCCACTTCCCTTCCTGTCTCATGGTGGTGGTGGTGACCTGGCTTCTTGTCATCAGTTGCCTGCTATGGTGGTGGTGCACTCTACGGGCTCGTGGGGGGAGCCAGCACTGCATGTGAAAGCATGGCGGTAGGGCTGCTGACGGCTTTGAAATGGCCCAGGAAAAAAATAATCTGAAAGGACTCCTCTCTTTATCTATTTTATTTTAATGAGTCCCGGTTTTGGTCCCCACTTTTCCCTGGGCCTGGGACAACTGACCAGTTTGTCCCCCTCTGTCGGCAGGCCGGTCCACATGCACCGATAAAGCAGCACAGGTGCCTCCATGAGCTTACTCACAAAGACACGTGTCATCTGACACACGCTGCCCTCACCGGCTGTTTGTTGAAAAACAGCACGCAAACCCTTTAAGCAGAAACACACCACCAGCATGCAGAATTCGTGCACCAGAGCAAAAACAACCTTAGCTGTTTACTAGGTGCTGTTTGCTGTGCCGTGTTGTGCTGTGCTGTGCTGTGCCGTTGCTGCTAAGCTATGGGGACTTTTTGTCTCCTTTGCTTTTGGATATGAGTGAGGTTTTGTGGTTAGATAAACAGCCGTCAGCTCCAAATACCCCCAGACCTTGACAGCTCTGGGAAATGTCCGGTTCCTTCAAGAATGCCTTTCTTCCCTGTCCCAACGCTGTGAAGCAAGCTGAGTCAGTGAGGCCGGTGATTTATAATATGACTTTTACTCTTTTCGTTTCAACATTCATCTCACAACAACGTCTATATGCCACTTTTTTGTTTTATCATCACACTGCCTTGGGGAGGACAAGTGGAGTTTGTGAAGTGGGTGGGTGGGTTGGATGGATACACACATCAGACACTGGCGGGCTGGATATTTCTCTACATTCATCCCACAACCATGTCTGTCCAATCTTTTTTGTTTTTTATCATCACTGGAGGGCTAATAGTGTTGTTAACTGGTGAGATACATTATACTTCAGACATGGGCTGAAAAAGTGATCTCTCTCTCTCTCTCTCTCTCTCTCTCTCTCTCTCTCTCTCTCTCTCTCTCTCTCTCTCTCTCTCTCTCTCTCTCTCTCTCTCTCTCTCTCTCTTTACTCTCATCCCACAGCCATGTCTTTGACACTTTTATTGTTTTACAATTACCCCTATGGACAAGTGGAGTTTGTCAAGTGGCGTGTGAGGGGAATACACACTTCCAGGGCTTGACATTAACTTTTTGCTAGCCAGCCAGGTGTTCCACAGTCATTAGACATTTAGCCTTTCTACTAGCCACAGTTTGGTTGTCCAGTTATTTTCTTAGGAGTTTCGTTCTTACCATGATACATCTACGCTTGGAAAACGAAGAGAGAAAGCAAGATAATCATTGATCATATCGTGTTAAATGAAACTACTTATAGTATATCAGACAAATAGAAGCTGAATGATCTTTCTTGAACCTAAATATAACACAAGGGGCAAAACAGGATATGTTACTGAGATATCATAACCCGAAAAATAGCCTACCTAGTACCTGCCGAACAGGGGCACTGACAGCCTTGGCCAGGCCTGAGAGGACAATAATTATAAAAGCCCAGGAGGGCCCAGCACAACTGACCCCTTTGTCCCCCTCTGTCAGCTGCCCTGCATCCGTGTACAACCGTGTACTTGCCATGTTTTACCGCACTGCTGCTCTAGAAAGGACAAGTGATGTAGTAAAGTAGGCGAACCCACCTATAGCAGTAGAAGATATTTATGCTTGGGCTTGGCAAGTTTTACTTTTCATTAGTGGTCTCAAAAATCTGCTTCAAGTAAAAACCTGTCACAGCTTCCTTCCAACACAGTCTTGAGTACTCATTAAAGTCAGCTGATTCAGAGCTGGTTGGATCTGATTTTGTGAATGGGATTTTACTTTCTGAACTTGGTATTGACACCTCTGCTTTTGCCAATACAGTCTGGCCTGCGAGGTTAGTTAGAGGAGAAGTGGCATTCATCAGGGCTCGGGGAGGGGGAGTACACTTCAGATATTGAACTGATCGGACCAATATTTCTTTTTTTTTAAATATATTCTTTGAGGTTTTTTGACTTTATTTAGACAGGACAATGAAGAGTGTGACAGGAAGAGAGTGGGAGAGAGAGAGACAGGGGAGGATCGGGAAATGACCTCTGGTCAGGAATTGAACCCGGCGGGTCCCCGGTGTAACAGTGCAGTGGTGCCCAACCGGTTGTGCCATGGTGGGGCCAGACCAATATTTTTTTGTCTAGAGCA
>NC_085864.1:41332093-41334593 GCF_034702125.1 Engraulis encrasicolus | reverse complement strand
TGATTTTTCCATATCGTGCAGCCCTAACGGGGTGTCAGTCATAAATACATTTGCACCATAGAGGCCTGAGTAGCGTTTCACTAGTGGGAGCCTGAAGTCAAAAGCCATGTGATTTTAAAAACATGCCAGGATAACATTCACACAGCCCACATTTTAAAACATCGGAAAAAGGAAATTACTTTTTTATTCATTTATTTATTTATTTTAACGTTTTTTTTCCACTGTGGTGTAACATGATTTTCTTTTTTTTTCGTAGAGTGTCAGGACATTGACAACTGGGTGTTTTCATTCTCTATCCCCCAAGTGCTGAGTTCCACCTCAGTGAGATTGATGACATTCATGCGCTATTTTGTCAGCGAGTGTGTGAGCGTGTGGTTGGTTTGCAATTCTGGTAAAAGAATATTAAGAGGACGGTTTCTCCCCCCCGAAACCCTACTGTTTTAATGTTCTGTATCTTTTTTGGATGGTGACAACAAGACAACCCCTTGGTTTCTTTTGTTTGATTTTTGTTTTTGTTTTTTAGTGAAGACTTAAGACGCCAGTGTGGACGGTCAAACAACTTGAGTAAAATCTCCTCTCTGCCAAAAGAGCAGCGCCTATGAGCTTTAAGCCTTAGTGGGCTAAACTCATGGTCCCAGGGTGTCTTTCAATCCAAACCCTAATAGAGGACTTTTCCATCTTTAAATCCTGTAGGCTCACCGGACTTGACCCTCCAGCACTGTTCCTGGATGAACTGACATTTTTTTTTTTAATCACTCGGATATTTTTGATATTTTACTAGGGATTAAGTCAAAAGGTCCATCCAGGGAAGCCAAGAGAGGGAGGACAAAGGGGTCAGCTATCCCAGGGAGAGAGGGGGCCCACAGCTGGGTGGTCATTACATTGTATTGTACTGTATGTATTGGGTGGGGGTGCCCCATTAGATGACTTTGTCCCAGGTCGGGCCAAAGCTGTCAGCGTCCCTTGGTCCATCAGAAGGGTTTCAAATTCTCAACAAATTAGCTTTACTGGAAAAGAAAAGAAAAAAAACCTCTCCAGGCACCCCCTCCTGGTATAATGGGCAGAGGTGGTCTTGTTAAGGGAGATTAAGGAAAATGACGGACTAAATGTGTAATTGAGATAAATTAAGAAAAACAACGAGGTGGAAAAGGAAGCATTATAAGTCGGCTTCTGGAAACTCTGCGAGGGGTTGCTCGCTAGTCCCTATAGGCCTCCGCAGTGATTACTGAGAGCTTAGAGGGCCTTTCGTCTTCCTGCTGTGTTTGTGCTGGCCTCAAGACCCCTGGCGTCCACCAGAGGAGCTCTATCAAGAATGCAGTTGGGGAAGAGTAATCACTTCACGTTAACCAAGCTTAACCTCTTGCTCACTTTGTCTCACTTTCCTCATCTCTCTCTCTCTCTCTCTCTCTCTCTCTCTCTCTCTCTCTCTCTCTCTCTCTCTCTCTCTCGCGCTTGATTCATCCTCTTCTCTATCTCTCACTGTCTCTCCCTTTTCCTTCACTTGCTTGCTCCCTGTTGCTCTCTCTCTCTCTCTCTCTCTCTCTCTCTCTCGCGCGCGCTCGATCCATCCTCTTCTCTATCTCTCACCGTCTCTCCCTTTTTCCTTCACTTGCTCGCTCCCTGTTGCTCTCTCTCTCTCTCTCTCTCTCTCTCTCTCTCTCTCTCTCTCTCTCTCTCTCTCTCTCTCTCTCTCTCTCTCTCTCTCTCTCTCTCTCTCTCGCTTGATTCATCCTCTTCTCTCTATCTCTTACTGTCTCTCCCTTTTTCCTTCACTTGCTCTCTCTCTCTCTCTCTCTCTCTCTCTCTCTCTCTCTCTCTCTCTCTCTCTCTCTCTCTCTCTCTCTCTCTCTCTCTCTTATCTCGCTGATTCATGTGTCTCTAGTGTTCTTGATCTCCTGCTGTCTTCTCCATTCCTGAGACCATCTCCTGTGTTTACTCTTCCGTGCATCTCCTCCCTCTGCAGGGCCGGATTAACGCACAGGCTAGATATGACTGCAGCTAGGGGCCCCCACCTGCCAGGGGGCCCACAGGCTAGATATGGCTGCAGCTAGGGGCCCCCACCTGCCAGGGGGCCCACAGGCTAGATATGGCTGCAGCTAGGGGCCCCCACCTGCCAGGGGGCCCACAGGCTAGATATGGCTGCAGCTAGGGGCCCCCACCTGCCAGGGGGCCCACAGGCTAGATATGGCTGCAGCTAGGGGCCCCCACCTGCCAGGGGGTCCACAGGCTAGATATGGCTGCAGCTAGGGGCCTCCACCTGCCGGGGGGCCCACAGGCTAGATATGGCTGCAGCTAGGGGGCCCCACCTGCCAGGGGGCCCACAGTTGGACAAACTAGATTAAAAAAACATGCGGTATTGATAACTTAGTCTGCCTTGTCAAGTTAAGTTTTAAATTGTGTTAATACTCCTCTTGGGTTGGAATTTTTATGCTGTCTATGTAATTTTTGTTATGACATTTGCCTTCCGTGGGGGTCGACAGTAACCTTTAGCTTTGGGGCC
>NC_085864.1:41322093-41324593 GCF_034702125.1 Engraulis encrasicolus | reverse complement strand
CCCTAATTCATGTTTTATATAGTTTTCTCTGTCCTGATGTGACTGTGTGACTGCTTCATGCATTTGTTATAATAATAACATCTTTCCAAGTACCCCTAGTGGTACACCCTGGTTGGGAAACACTGCCCTAGGCTACAGGATGCTGTGGGGGGACCCGGAAAGCAATTTTGGCGAAAACAAATTTGCACAGACAGTATCATGATTCTGCAGTTTTTCACTTTTGGCCATTCAGGGGCTCCCTGGCAGGTATGGGCCCCTAGGCTGCAACCATATATAGCCTGTGCATTAATCCAGCGCTGGGCCCAGCCTTGCTCATCTTAACACACTCAGCTCTTTGGAACTCCAAACACATTTATTGACCTCCACACAGACGGCAAAAGTACCTCACACCGTATGTGCACGCACGCATACACACACAGACCTCCTTAACCACATTTCTCACTTATCGCGATGACATCATTTCCTGTCGGCTGGGTGGCCTGTAAAAGCAGACGAGACTTTCTTTTTTAGATTGGACGGCCCCACACATACACACACACACACGCACACACACACACACACTCACACACACACACACACACACACACACACACACACACACACACACACACACACACACACACACACACACACACACACACACACACACAGACACGCACACTTCATCCAGGGGGCTTTCATTTGAGTCATTTACAAAGTAATTGTTTATACAGATAAAACCCAAAGTAAACTGCAACATACATCACAAGGAACGTGTCGTCATGATAAATGGTCTTCAACCTGTAACCCCTGGACTCGGGTTTCCTGCTCAACTCGTCACTCTTCATGAGCAAGAAATATTCATTAGCCTGCAGTTAACAGATAGGCCCACACAATAGGCTAACGACAGCCTGCTTTCTGGTGAGATAATGCCTTTTATGTCATACATTTGTCTAATTGAATTATGTTTCAACAAGTTGCCTGTGTAAGTAATTCACACAAGACAAAATATTTAGAGAATCGTTATAGCAAAATGGTGTGTATCGCTAGCAGGGGAGAGATTGGGTCCAGAATTGGGCCCTCATGACATTGTGTGTATTGGGCTTGGGAGCCCTGTCAGACGACTTTGTTCTGGACCCGGCCAAAGCCCTCATAGCTGGCCCTGATAGCTAGCTTTGGTTGTCTGTCACTGTGTAATTTTTCACTGCACTCATTTTGCGCTCGTTATAAAAAGCCGCAATAAAAAGCTTGTTGGTTTTCCCGGTCTTGAGCCACACAAGCACTCTAAGAACTTTTTCTTGGCCGAGAGCAAAACATTAATTTTACGCTGACAGAAATGGCTCCACATGATTTCACAGGAAAAGGAGGATCCTTCTCTTCATTTTTAAGATGACTCATATCACACTTGTCTGGAAATGGAATGAAAAAATAAGGGAGTGAGTAAGGGTGACAAAAAATGTCTTCAGAGGAAGAGCTGCAAAGGACCAGAGACGAGATTCACTTTTAAAAAAAGATAGGCTACATATTTTTAGGCTTTTTCAGCTTTATTAACCAGACAAGATAGTTGAGAGAGGCAGGAAATGAGTAGGGAGAGAGAGAGGGGGGGAAGGACCTCGAGGTTGGAATCAAACTCAGGTCGCCGGCGTGAATGTATGGTATCTTAGCTCATTGAACCACCGCGCACCCCCAAGAGACAAGACTCACTTTTGCCTTGGATTCACTAAGTCTATCTTCAGGTGGAGGGGCTGCACCCCCCACCCCCCACCCCTGCTGTCTACTTTTTGTCTGACGTCATCATGACTTGATGAGCGTCTCGGAGGAAACACTGATACGTGAATTAGTATTAGCAAGACAGGGTCATTCGTACACGCACACACACACACACACACACACACACACACACACACACACACACACACACACACACACACACATGCACACACACACATACATACACACACACATGCACACACACATAGACGCACGCACACTAAGGCACACACACTCATACATGCACACTCATGCACGCAAATCCACACACACAAATAGTTATCTACATGGGGATGAAAAAAAAAAGTCTGTCCCCTGCCCTGTCCATCTAGAACCATATAAGAACCATATAGCTTCATCTGACCATGAGCATTAAAGGAAATCCATATGTCTCACAAGGACGCTCCATACTTCCGGATTAATTTAGTTGAGCTATTTACTGTAATTCACTGTCCTTCAATAGCCCAGTTTGTTATATCAAGAAACCCACTGCTGTTCCCTACTGCTCATGTGTATGCCCTCATAGTATATGAACACAACAGCAGGCTCTGTATTTTAGTATCATCTCTGTGAAGATGTGCTGCTTTGTCCAAAATAAGCCACCAACAGGCTGTTAACATTTTCCAAACCCTTACCCTACCACTAAATCCTAAGGCTGTTAACATTTTCCAAACCCTTACCCTACCCCTAAATCCTAAGGCTGTTAACATTTTCCAAACCCTTACCCTACCCCTAAATCCTAAGGCTGTTA
>NC_085864.1:41314593-41317093 GCF_034702125.1 Engraulis encrasicolus | reverse complement strand
CACACACGGATATGAACACGGACAACCTGCCACACTCATACCCACACACCTTTACAAATCTAGAAGAGACGAAGTGTTCTTTTTGCTTAAGTGGGCGGCTGGATGTTGAATACAGATTTCATAGGCACCGCTTTAAAAGTCCACAAAGAAATGGTCTGCTTTCCTAATGTGAACAGCTGAAACAGACTAGTTTGGGGTTAGCTTGGGAATAAGGTTAGATTTATAGAAGACACATATCAAAAAGAAATGTTATTTTCCCTAAATATTTGGCTGGATTTCAAACAGAGATTTTGGTTTACAGGGGACACGCACCTTTGCAAATCAGGAGAAATATTGTGACTTACTTTCAATGAAAGTGTTTTTTTCATGAACAGAAGTTTCTAGACTTACGGAAAATTCTGAAGATTTCCTCTGTTTTTACTTTTTGTTTTAAGACATACTGGCCTACTACTAGGTCGGCAACACATATTTCAGACACACATCTACAGGCACATCTTTCCAAAAAAGGAATGATGCACAGTCATTTTTCCCTTAAATCACAAACAGAATTTTTTCGACTTTCGGAAAAGCCCGGAGGTTTCCTCTGTTTTTACTTTTCGTTTCAGGGAGGAATACTGGCTCGGGTTCAGTCAGTCAGCCGGCAGGGCTGCTGACACCTTTGACTGGGCCCGGGACAAAAAAGTCTAAAATGACCCCAAACTCAATCAATACAATGTAATGAGGATCCAATTCTGGGCCCCACCCTCTCTCCCTGGGCCCTGGACAAGTCATCCCTTTGTCCCCCCTCTGTCAGCGTCCTTGCAGTCGGCGACACAGCTGCTGTGAAACAACAACACCCTCTTCCTGTCTTCCTGTTGACTGTAAACACAGGGCCCTGCCAATGGCTGGCAAGTTCCGGAATGCCCCGGCCGGCCGGCCCGCTTGGACTGTTATATATTTTTTTCCATCATCCCATCGACGTAAGGCCCTGGAAATAACCCGGCCACGAGGGACGCATGCACACTGGCTGACCCATCGACGGACGGACAGACGGGACGGACGCTTGGACGGACAGACTCTTGGACGGATGGACGGAGAGCATCCCCCGGGACACAAGAGCAGTAGAGCACATGTCACTCTGAACACACCCTTACACACACACACACACACACACACACACACACACACACACACACACACACACACGCACACATACACGCACACACACACACACACACACACACACACACACACACACACACACACACACACACACACACACACACACACACACACACACACACACACACACACACACACACACACACACACGTACGTACATTGTTACAGTACACACACAAATGCATGCGGGCATGGCACAGCACGACCCGCACACATACAGTACATACAGTATACACATGTACTGTACAAACACTGTACACCAGTAATTCTCAAACTGTGGGTCTGGACCCACTGGTGGGACGTGTAGGTATTCGAAATTGACCTTGAAATCATTTTCTAAACATCAAAATGACATTTGTGTTTGCTGCTAGCTATTTATTTAGTTAGTTAGTTAGGGTTCAAATGTGGGCTCAGGACATTGGTGAAAATTTCAAGTGGGGCCCCAAGTTGGAAAAGGTTGGGAAGCCACATTGCACACACCCATGTGCATGTATATACACACACACACACGCATGCACACACACACACATACACACACACACTGCCAAATCAACACGTAGACACACACACGCACGCACGTGCACGTGCGTGTGCGCGCGCACACACACACACACACACACACACACACACACACACACACACGCACGCACACACGCGCACACACATGCACACACATGCACACACTGACAAATCAACACGTACACACACTCATACTGTACACCCAGATTGGGCTCAGCCATTACCAATGGCTATAAATAGCCAAGTGTCTGATGACTCTGGTTAACCTCTGCGTGACACACCCTACACCCGGCCCTGCATGTGCACCCCAAGGGCAAGACGGATGACTTGGAGCGCCTGGTCACACCACACCAGCCTTGCTGTAAGGGGTCAAAAATACCAAAGCCGAACGGAACGGTTGTGGGACAAACGCGGTCTTTCTGCTTAGTTTTGGGCAGTGTGTTTTTCTCTGCCTTTCACACTGACAGCGTTGGCGTGCGCGGCCAGTCCTGTCAAAAATAAACCCCACAGTCAAAGCTAGCATGCTACTTTGCCATTCATTTGAATAAGACACTGCCGGTCGCCGGCATGAAAAATACGCTTGAGTTCTATTTTCTAAACGCAGCGCGATGCCGGCTCCCGCGCCGCTGACGCCCAACTACCGCCAGTCGGTGTGTAAGGACAGATATGTTTCAATGTATTTTCAACCGACGCCGGTGAAAATCGTGGCCGTTCCGCGACGCTTTACCGCCCTAGTGTGTAAGACCCCTAAAGGTGCGCGGTGTAGGATGGAGGCCAGAATAGGTATTGCATCAAGTTGCTCATTGAAACGGTCCTGGCT
>NC_085864.1:41302093-41307093 GCF_034702125.1 Engraulis encrasicolus | reverse complement strand
TACACATATCCATCTTGATATGCTGACTAATACTAGATATGGAGGCGTCGCGAAATAAACAACATTTTCAAGATGGCTGCCATGTGTACCAATTTTCATGCTTTTACTCAAATAAAGTTACTCATCAGATGTTAACAACGTTAATAAGCATGTTAACAAAGTTAATACGCATGTTATTGGGCACCTGTAAGGCTTACTAGTGACTATAAACGCTTATTAGAAGAACCTTATTCTAAAGTGTTACCCTAATTAATAATAGGGGCCATGTCTTACTGGGTTAAATCAGCTACTGACTGAGAGCACCTGTGTTTAAAGAGAAAATGTAATGTTATCTTCAGGGACCTGGAAAGCCCAAGATTTCGCACCACTGTCGCTAGACGCTACGTACGTACCGGTAGAGTCTCCATCTGTGACCGATTAGTGAAGTGTCTCTGCCACAAGGGTTAACTCACATGACCCCGCTCTGCCGTCGAGCCCATGTCATCTTCAGTGGAAGTCGCGCAATTGCTTAATGGTCTCAAATAGGACTGTGGGCAGACTTAATAGGCCCATTACCCATTAGCCTTCCCTTGTGGTCTTTCCTGTTGTGAATGTTTGTCATCTGTTTGGTGTATGGGCGAGGCTCACTACATGGTTTGTAGTTCCGGGCTGGCCCTGGTGGGCTAACTGCTCCGGTTCCTGACTAAATATCTTCTTAGAAGTTAGTGTTGGGCACTGTCAGTCAGGATATGGGTCAGGTTTGTGTTGGCAAATGTGTTGAGATGTGTTGAGATGTAATAGAGCAGTGGTTCTTAACCGGAATAGTTCTGGGACCTACAATTTGACATTATGTTGTGACCCAATTTTTTGTCACACTATATCAGATTCTCTAAATAACTATCAAATGTAAACATGCATTTGATAATATGCATCAGCAATTGCATTTTATGTTGACATATAGTTAGAGATGCACCGGATCCAAGATCCGGTTCCGGATCCGGCAGGATAATAGGGTTTTTCACAGGATCCGGATCCGGTTCCAGGATCCAGGATCCGGTAGCCGAGGCTTTTCAGTCAAAATAGTTGGAGCCAACGTGATAAAAATGGCCCACGTGTGCGAGTAGGCTATGTGTTTCAACCCTTTCGTAGGATCCGGTATCCGGTTCCGGATCCGGCAGGATCTTAAGCAGTGGATCCGGTATCCGGCAGGATCCTAAAAATCAGGATCCGGTGCATCTCTACATATAGTACATGTCTATCCACTAGTGGAGAGGAGAGGTTTTTATTTTCAATACAGACGGTTCCGTGACCCACCCAGGACCCCTCCACGATCCACTTTTGGGCCCCGGCCGACCCACTATTTTAAGAAACTGTAGGCCTACTTTAGAGTTTCCCATGGTAAAATGCTGTAAGAAGTGCAAGGTCTGGAAAAATTGGGCTGACAGGTGTTCTTTTAGATCTTTGATGGAGATGAGAAGACCAGGCCTTGCCCATGTGCCAAGTCTTTTACCCATGTGCCAAGAGAAGGCTAAAACATTGCTCATATTAGTGTCCGCAGGAAAATGCTGGAACAACTCAGACTGACTCAGAAAGCATGGCTAAAGCCAACGATATGAACAGATGTAAGTGAATTTCTTTCTTTCTTTCTTTCTTTCTTTCTTTCTTTCTTTCTTTCTTTCTTTCTTTCTTTCTTTCTTTCTTACTTTCTTTCTGTCTTTCTCTTTCTTCTTTCTTTCTTACTTTCTTTCGTTCTTCCTTTCTTTCTCTCTCCAACTCATCACTCTCTCATCCCCTATCGCTATCGCTCTTTTGTGTTGCGGTGATAAATAGAGAAGGCAGCAGCGTCTTCAAAGTGCGGTGGTGGGCAGGACACACAGAGAGATGAGAAAAGGACATGACACGCTCTCCTGCACAAGCCCTGATAGCCATCAGCAGGTCTTCATCTGCAGGTGTGAAGGAGAGAGAGAGAGAGAGAGAGAGAGAGAGAGAGAGAGAGAGAGAGAGAGAGAGAGAGAGAGAGAGGGGAAGAAAAAAAGAGAGAGAACTAGAAAGAGAGAGAGTAAGAGAGAAATAGAAAGGGAGAGATAGTTGGGGGGCAGAGATGGAGATGGAGGGGGGGGCTGCGAAAATAGAGCAAAGACTTTAAAAAAAGAGGGTGAGGAAAGGATAGTCAGGGACAAAAGATAAAGAGATAAAGAGAGCGGATAAGCGAGGGATAGAGGTGGACAGGTGAAGAAAAGCATGGCACATTCTTACAGGATGGGGCTTTTTTGTAACCAAGTTCCTCTTCGGTTAGAAGAGATGGGAATCTCCTGCTCTTCAGAATGACCCCTCACTCAACTTCACAGCAGAATGCCGTCCTATAAACAACTGCCATCTTCGCCCATGCTATGAATGTACATGTAATCCATTACGCATTCCAGTATGATACTCCTACACAAAACATTCACACACGCACACACACACACACGCACGCTTGCGCACGCACGCACGCACGCACATACACACACACTGGCCATGACTGCCATTTTAATATATGCATTGCTTTGTAAAATAATAAGTCATCTATTCCACACGCACACACGCACGCATGCAGGCACTCACACACGCACACACACACACACACACACACACACACACACACACGCACACACACACACGCATGCACACACGCAGGCACACACACACACACGCATGCACGCACGCAGGCACACACACACGCACACAGGCACACGCACACACACACACACACACACACACGCATACACGTATTCACACTCACATTTGTATCGCCTCTGAATGGGGACTGGCCATGACTGCCATTTTAATATAACTAATAGGATGCTAATGATAGGCTACTTATTATTATTATATAATAATTTGTGTCCAGAAAAAAAACTTCCCTGATCCCAATCTGTGAGTGCACCATTGTTTTGTAAAATAATAAGTCATCTATTCCATGACACACACGAGTGATTCTACAAATCGACTGCGCTTATAAGTCCATGGATTTTATTTGCCAATTCCACAAACTATTAACTGCATCCAATGTTGTTTTGGACATTAGAAAACATTTATCTTTCATATAATACAGAAAGTGAAGAGTTCAGATGCAAAAACCCCTAACTCCATTTCTGAAGACCTGCACTTCTATATTTTTAGAGAACCCCTTTGTTGGTTTGGTTTACATTCATGTACTTGATACTACATATAAATAGTTATATTACCAAAATAAAAATAAAAAATTTGCAATTTTGATAGCTTTGTATGTAATAAAAATAAATTAAGATTATTTTCTGAAAAGGCACTTAGGGGGTTTTGCATCTGAACTCTTCATGTGTAGACATGGCATTATTTCCCTCAGCAAGAATGAATATTTAATACTGGTTTTGGGCGTTTTCATGCCGTCCCGTTTTCCAAATGTCAGATTCAGTCTTCATATTAGCATGTAAAGAAACTTGTTTTGCCCAAGACGATTGCAAATGTTGATTCACAGTAATTATCACAATATGACAAAACTGTCAGAAAGACCACTGTCCTTTCCATTATACATGAAATTTACCATTTTGTGTGTGTCCACGAAAACGGTGTTAACCGTGTCACGGTCTGAAACCCCCTCCATAAATCAGTAATGGTTTGGTCTTAGGCCATACGAATAACATCACGTGATGTCATAACCTCTTTGGCAGGATATGGGAAGACTTTTTGGTAAGTTTTGAGCTCCATCCTTCCATAATTTAATCCATTCTTTTTCATGTTCTCATAGCGGGAAAATTGCCTGTCAACTGTGTTATCAACATATTCATAAGAATCTGAATTAGAAATCACATGTAGAAAAACACAGATAAAACATACAAATACATGAATTGATTAAGGTGTTGTGGTGGAACTTCTGAGGTCCTCAGTTAGCACATCACCATAAAAATGTCTGAAATGTCAACGGTGTTACCGTCAATGGTGTTACAATTAGCTATGATAGTCAGGGTTGCCAGATGAGTTTGATGCTTTCCAGCCCAAAAAATGTTCAAAACCCACCTAGAAGCACAAAATCCCGCCCAATGGATTTCTATGGCAAAAAGGGGGCGGGTTTTTCTGATAAATGCCATTTTTACCCGCACACGGCCATCCTAAGCAGCCAAATTGTGCGGGAACCAGCCCAATCTGGCAACACTGATGACAGTGGAGGAGGAGTAAGTTTTTGCCAATTTATCTCCATATTGACAGACAAACAAACAAAATAATTTGTGTTCTAGGGAGATGGGTTCGTCTGCTCTGTTTTTTTTCTCCTAAAAAAGTGCAGACTTGTTCCCCTGCACTGTTGACCGTAACACAGTTGAGTGACACGCTTGACTGTTTTGAAAGTGTTTTTGAGCTATTGATCCCTTATGTGTTGAAAAAATCATATGAACAGACACTAGGGATTATCTCTGGAGAAGGAAGTCTTGTGTAAGGAGGGCGACTAAATTCAAATCAGACGTTACAGGGATTTATAATGGAAAATGTGTCAGTCTGTATCACAGTGAATCATAAAATCCTACTTATTAAGCTCAACAATCACATTTTCTATATCAGTTGCACAGATTAATGACAACATTATTGCTAAGGGACATAAGCACTTTCAAACGTATGTTGTTTCAACTCTGTAGTATTTATATATATGTTTGAAATGACATAGTATTTGTCCATAACACTGTTGACAAAATAATCAAGCAAATCAAGTCAAGTCAAGTCAAGTTTATTGTCAATTTCTTTACATGCACTGGTCATACAAAGAATTTGAAATTGCGTTTCTTGCTCTCCCATGCAGACATAGACTAATCTAGGTAAGGACATAGACAGTATAGACATAGACAGTACTCATACATGGACATAAGACAGTATGGACGTAGACATTGCTCATACAGACATTTAAAGTGCAAGACTGGACAACAGAAGACTTGTAGAGAACATACATTCCTTTATACAGTCCTTTATAGCGTTCTGACATAGTAATAGTAGCATTTGAAGAAAATAAATAATTA